>NW_027672784.1:0-285000 GCF_964194105.1 Spermophilus citellus | reverse complement strand
AGTTTGAAATTTTAGGTTTCACTCTGTTTTCTCCTATATTGATAGATGTATTTGCAACTCTAAATCCAACACGGTTTGTGCTAGCTTTTGAAACTTGACACAGTAAAGTAGTTTCACGTTCTATCTCTATGTTTTGTTTCCTCTTGATGTAGCCCTAAGCAGTGACTGGCGAGAAGCACTTTCATGGAAAGGGGTTGCCAAGCTTCCAAACAATACGAATCTCCAGAAATCTCAGCAAATATTTTTTCACCCAAACTGGATGATACTTTCAGGTAATGATCAGTACACTAAGGCGACTTGGTTCCCCAAATTTCGTTCTTCTATGTTGAAGCGTTCATTTCCAGTAACAGTTTGAATTTTGAGGTTTCACTCTGTTTTCTCCTATATTGATAGATGTATTTGGAACTCTAAATCCAACACGGTTTGTGCTAGCTTCTTGAAACTTGACACAATAAAGTAGTTTCACGTTCTATCTCTAATTTTTGTTTCCTCTTGATGTAGCCCTAAGCAGTGACTGGCTAGATGCACTTTCATGGAAAGGGGTTGCCAAGCTTCCAAAAATTACGAATCTCCAGAAATGTCAGCAAATATTTTTTCACCCAAACTGGATGATACTTTCAGGTAATGATCAGTACACTAAGGCGACTTGGTTCCCCAAATTTCGTTCTTCTATGTTGAAGCGTTCATTTCCAGTAACAGTTTGTATTTTGAGGTTTCACTCTGTTTTCTCCTATATTGATAGATGTATTTGCAACTCTAAATCCAACACGGTTTGTGCTAGCTTCTTGAAACTTGACACAGTAAAGTAGTTTCACGTTCTATCTCTATGTTTTGTTTCCTCTAGATGTAGCCCTAAGCAGTGACTGGCGAGAAGCACTTTCATGGAAAGGGGTTGCCAAGCTTCCAAAAATTACGAATCTCCAGAAATGTCAGCAAATATTTTTTCACCCAAACTGGATGATACTTTCAGGTAATGATCAGTACACTAAGGTGACTTGGTTCCCCAAATTTCGTTCTTGTATGCTGAAGCGTTCATTTCCAGTAACAGTTTGAATTTTGAGGTTTCACTCTGTTTTCTCCTATATTGATAGATGTATTTGCAACTCTAAATCCAACACGGTTTGTGCTAGCTTCTTGAAACTTGACACAGTAAAGTGGTTTCACGTTCTATCTCTATGTTTTGTTTCCTCTTGATGTAGCCCTAAGCAGTGACTGGCGAGAAGCACTTTCATGGAAAGGGGTTGCCAAGCTTCCAAAAATTACGAATCTCCAGAAATCTCAGCAAATATTTTTTCACCCAAACTGGATGATACTTTCAGGTAATGATCAGTACACTAAGGCGACTTGGTTCCCCAAATTTCGTTCTTCTATGTTGAAGCGTTCATTTCCAGTAACAGTTTGAATTTTTAGGTTTCACTCTGTTTTCTCCTATATTGATAGATGTATTTGGAACTCTAAATCCAACACGGTTTGTGCTAGCTTCTTGAAACTTGACACAGTAAAGTAGTTTCACGTTCTATCTCTAATTTTTGTTTCCTCTTGATGTAGCCCTAAGCAGTGACTGGCTAGATGCACTTTCATGGAAAGGGGTTGCCAAGCTTCCAAAAATTACGAATCTCCAGAAATGTCAGCAAATATTTTTTCACCCAAACTGGATGATACTTTCAGGTAATGATCAGTACACTAAGGCGACTTGGTTCCCCAAATTTCGTTCTTCTATGTTGAAGCGTTCATTTCCAGTAACAGTTTGAATTTTGAGGTTTCACTCTGTTTTCTCCTATATTGATAGATGTATTTGCAACTCTAAATCCAACACGGTTTGTGCTAGCTTCTTGAAACTTGACACAGTAAAGTAGTTTCACGTTCTATCTCTATGTTTTGTTTCCTCTAGATGTAGCCCTAAGCAGTGACTGGCGAGAAGCACTTTCATGGAAAGGGGTTGCCAAGCTTCCAAAAATTACGAATCTCCAGAAATGTCAGCAAATATTTTTTCACCCAAACTGGATGATACTTTCAGGTAATGATCAGTACACTAAGGCGACTTGGTTCCCCAAATTTCGTTCTTGTATGCTGAAGCGTTCATTTCCAGTAACAGTTTGAATTTTGAGGTTTCACTCTGTTTTCTCCTATATTGATAGATGTATTTGCAACTCTAAATCCAACACGGTTTGTGCTAGCTTCTTGAAACTTGACACAGTAAAGTAGTTTCACGTTCTATCTCTATGTTTTGTTTCCTCTTGATGTAGCCCTAAGCAGTGACTGGCGAGAAGCACTTTCATGGAAAGGGGTTGCCAAGCTTCCAAAAATTACGAATCTCCAGAAATCTCAGCAAATATTTTTTCACCCAAACTGGATGATACTTTCAGGTAATGATCAGTACACTAAGGCGAATTGGTTCCCCAAATTTCGTTCTTCTATGTTGAAGCGTTCATTTCCAGTAACAGTTTGAATTTTGAGGTTTCACTCTGTTTTCTCCTATATTGATAGATGTATTTGCAACTCTAAATCCAACACGGTTTGTGCTAGCTTCTTGAAACTTGACACAGTAAAGTAGTTTCACGTTCTATCTCTAGGTTTTGTTTCCTCTTGATGTAGCCCTAAGCAGTGACTGGCGAGAAGCACTTTCATGGAAAGGGGTTGCCAAGCTTCCAAAAATTACGAATCTCCAGAAATCTCAGCAAATATTTTTTCACCCAAACTGGATGATACTTTCAGGTAATGATCTGTACACTAAGGCGACAGGTTCCCCAAATTTCGTTCTTCTATGTTGAAGCGTTCATTTCCAGTAACAGTTTGAAATTTTAGGTTTCACTCTGTTTTCTCCTATATTGATAGATGTATTTGCAACTCTAAATCCAACACGGTTTGTGCTAGCTTTTGAAACTTGACACAGTAAAGTAGTTTCACGTTCTATCTCTATGTTTTGTTTCCTCTTGATGTAGCCCTAAGCAGTGACTGGCGAGAAGCACTTTCATGGAAAGGGGTTGCCAAGCTTCCAAACAATACGAATCTCCAGAAATCTCAGCAAATATTTTTTCACCCAAACTGGATGATACTTTCAGGTAATGATCAGTACACTAAGGCGACTTGGTTCCCCAAATTTCGTTCTTCTATGTTGAAGCGTTCATTTCCAGTAACAGTTTGAATTTTTAGGTTTCACTCTGTTTTCTCCTATATTGATAGATGTATTTGCAACTCTAAATCCAACACGGTTTGTGCTAGCTTCTTGAAACTTGACACAGTAAAGTAGTTTCACGTTCTATCTCTATGTTTTGTTTCCTCTTGATGTAGCCCTAAGCAGTGACTGGCGAGAAACACTTTCATGGAAAGGGGTTGCCAAGCTTCCAAAAATTACGAATCTCCAGAAACGTCAGCCAATATTTTTTCACCCAAACTGGATGATACTTTCAGGTAATGATCAGTACACTAAGGCGACTTGGTTCCCCAAATTTCGTTCTTCTATGTTGAAGCGTTCATTTCCAGTAACAGTTTGAATTTTGAGGTTTCACTCTGTTTTCTCCTATATTGATAGATGTATTTGGAACTCCAAATCCAACACGGTTTGTGCTAGCTTCTTGAAACTTGACACAGTAAAGTAGTTTCACGTTCTATCTCTATGTTTTGTTTCCTCTTGATGTAGCCCTAAGCACTGACTGGCGAGAAACACTTTCATGGAAAGGGTTTGCCTAGCTTCCAAAAATTACGAATCTCCAGAAAGCAAATATTTTTTCACCCAAACTGGATGATACTTTCAGGTAATGATCAGTACACTAAGGCGACAGGTTCCCCAAATTTCGTTCTTCTATGTTGAAGCGTTCATTTCCAGTAACAGTTTGAAATTTTAGGTTTCACTCTGTTTTCTCCTATATTGATAGATGTATTTGCAACTCTAAATCCAACACGGTTTGTGCTAGCTTTTGAAACTTGACACAGTAAAGTAGTTTCACGTTCTATCTCTATGTTTTGTTTCCTCTTGATGTAGCCCTAAGCAGTGACTGGCGAGAAGCACTTTCATGGAAAGGGGTTGCCAAGCTTCCAAACAATACGAATCTCCAGAAATCTCAGCAAATATTTTTTCACCCAAACTGGATGATACTTTCAGGTAATGATCAGTACACTAAGGCGACTTGGTTCCCCAAATTTCGTTCTTCTATGTTGAAGCGTTCATTTCCAGTAACAGTTTGAATTTTTAGGTTTCACTCTGTTTTCTCCTATATTGATAGATGTATTTGCAACTCTAAATCCAACACGGTTTGTGCTAGCTTCTTGAAACTTGACACAGTAAAGTAGTTTCACGTTCTATCTCTATGTTTTGTTTCCTCTTGATGTAGCCCTAAGCAGTGACTGGCGAGAAACACTTTCATGGAAAGGGGTTGCCAAGCTTCCAAAAATTACGAATCTCCAGAAACGTCAGCAAATATTTTTTCACCCAAACTGGATGATACTTTCAGGTAATGATCAGTACACTAAGGCGACTTGGTTCCCCAAATTTCGTTCTTCTATGTTGAAGCGTTCATTTCCAGTAACAGTTTGAATTTTGAGGTTTCACTCTGTTTTCTCCTATATTGATAGATGTATTTGCAACTCTAAATCCAAGACGGTTTGTGCTAGCTTCTTGAAACTTGACACAGTAAAGTAGTTTCACGTTCTATCTCTATGTTTTGTTTCCTCTTGATGTAGCCCTAAGCAGTGACTGGCGAGAAGCACTTTCATGGAAAGGGGTTGCCAAGCTTCCAAAAATTACGAATCTCCAGAAATCTCAGCAAATATTTTTTCACCCAAACTGGATGATACTTTCAGGTAATGATCAGTACACTAAGGCGAATTGGTTC
The DNA here is from genome assembly GCF_964194105.1 of Spermophilus citellus. Taxonomy (NCBI): domain Eukaryota; kingdom Metazoa; phylum Chordata; class Mammalia; order Rodentia; family Sciuridae; genus Spermophilus; species Spermophilus citellus. Next base: position 280,168 of record NW_027672784.1, on the reverse strand, counting down.
CCCAAATTTCGTTCTTCTATGTTGAAGCGTTCATTTCCAGTAACAGTTTGAATTTTGAGGTTTCACTCTGTTTTCTCCTATATTGATAGATGTATTTGCAACTCTAAATCCAACACGGTTTGTGCTAGCTTCTTGAAACTTGACACAGTAAAGTAGTTTCACGTTCTATCTCTATGTTTTGTTTCCTCTTGATGTAGCCCTAAGCAGTGACTGGCGAGAAGCACTTTCATGGAAAGGGGTTGCCAAGCTTCCAAAAATTACGAATCTCCAGAAATCTCAGCAAATATTTTTTCACCCAAACTGGATGATACTTTCAGGTAATGATCAGTACACTAAGGCGACTTGGTTCCCCAAATTTCGTTCTTCTATGTTGAAGCGTTCATTTCCAGTAACAGTTTGAATTTTTAGGTTTCACTCTGTTTTCTCCTATATTGATAGATGTATTTGGAACTCTAAATCGAACACGGTTTGTGCTAGCTTCTTGAAACTTGACACAGTAAAGTAGTTTCACGTTCTATCTCTATATTTTGTTTCCTCTTGATGTAGCCCTAAGCAGTGACTGGCGAGAAGCACTTTCATGGAAAGGGGTTGCGAAGCTTCCAAAAATTACGAATCTCCAGAAATCTCAGCAAATATTTTTTCACCCAAACTGGATGATACTTTCAGGTAATGATCAGTAAACTAAGGCGACTTGGTTCCGCAAATTTCGTTCTTCTATGTTGAAGCGTTCATTTCCAGTAAGAGTTTGAATTTTTAGGTATCACTCTGTTTCCTCCTATATTGATAGATGTATTTGGAACTCTAAATCCAACACGGTTTGTTCTAGCTTCTTGAAACTTGACACAGTAAAGTAGTTTCACGTTCTATCTCTATGTTTTGTTTCCTCTTGACGTAGCCCTAAGCAGTCACTGGCGAGAAACACTTTCATGGAAAGGGGTTGCCAAGCTTCCAAAAATTACGAATCTCCAGAAATCTCAGCCAATATTTTTTCACCCAAACTGGATGATACTTTCAGGTAATGATCAGTACACTAAGGCGACTTGGTTCCCCAAATTTCGTTCTTCTATGTTGAAGCGTTCATTTCCAGTAACAGTTTGAATTTTGAGGTTTCACTCTGTTTTCTCCTATATTGATAGATGTATTTGGAACTCCAAATCCAACACGGTTTGTGCTAGCTTCTTGAAACTTGACACAGTAAAGTAGTTTCACGTTCTATCTCTATGTTTTGTTTCCTCTTGATGTAGCCCTAAGCACTGACTGGCGAGAAACACTTTCATGGAAAGGGTTTGCCTAGCTTCCAAAAATTACGAATCTCCAGAAAGCAAATATTTTTTCACCCAAACTGGATGATACTTTCAGGTAATGATCAGTACACTAAGGCGACAGGTTCCCCAAATTTCGTTCTTCTATGTTGAAGCGTTCATTTCCAGTAACAGTTTGAAATTTTAGGTTTCACTCTGTTTTCTCCTATATTGATAGATGTATTTGCAACTCTAAATCCAACACGGTTTGTGCTAGCTTTTGAAACTTGACACAGTAAAGTAGTTTCACGTTCTATCTCTATGTTTTGTTTCCTCTTGATGTAGCCCTAAGCAGTGACTGGCGAGAAGCACTTTCATGGAAAGGGGTTGCCAAGCTTCCAAACAATACGAATCTCCAGAAATCTCAGCAAATATTTTTTCACCCAAACTGGATGATACTTTCAGGTAATGATCAGTACACTAAGGCGACTTGGTTCCCCAAATTTCGTTCTTCTATGTTGAAGCGTTCATTTCCAGTAACAGTTTGAATTTTTAGGTTTCACTCTGTTTTCTCCTATATTGATAGATGTATTTGCAACTCTAAATCCAACACGGTTTGTGCTAGCTTCTTGAAACTTGACACAGTAAAGTAGTTTCACGTTCTATCTCTATGTTTTGTTTCCTCTTGATGTAGCCCTAAGCAGTGACTGGCGAGAAACACTTTCATGGAAAGGGGTTGCCAAGCTTCCAAAAATTACGAATCTCCAGAAACGTCAGCAAATATTTTTTCACCCAAACTGGATGATACTTTCAGGTAATGATCAGTACACTAAGGCGACTTGGTTCCCCAAATTTCGTTCTTCTATGTTGAAGCGTTCATTTCCAGTAACAGTTTGAATTTTGAGGTTTCACTCTGTTTTCTCCTATATTGATAGATGTATTTGGAACTCTAAATCCAACACGGTTTGTGCTAGCTTCTTGAAACTTGACACAGTGAAGTAGTTTCACGTTCTATCTCTATGTTTTGTTTCCTCTTGATGTAGCCCTAAGCACTGACTGGCGAGAAACACTTTCATGGAAAGGGGTTGCGAAGCTTCCAAAAATTACGAATCTCCAGAAATCTCAGCCAATATTTTTTCACCCAAACTGGATGATACTTTCAGGTAATGATCAGTAAACTAAGGCGACTTGGTTCCCCAAATTTCGTTCTTCTATGTTGAAGCGTTCATTTCCAGTAACAGTTTGAATTTTGAGGTTTCACTCTGTTTTCTCCTATATTGATAGATGTATTTGCAACTCTAAATCCAACACGGTTTGTGCTAGCTTCTTGAAACTTGACACAGTAAAGTAGTTTCACGTTCTATCTCTATGTTTTGTTTCCTCTTGATGTAGCCCTAAGCAGTGACTGGCGAGAAGCACTTTCATGGAAAGGGGTTGCCAAGCTTCCAAAAATTACGAATCTCCAGAAATCTCAGCAAATATTTTTTCACCCAAACTGGATGATACTTTCAGGTAATGATCAGTACACTAAGGCGACTTGGTTCCCCAAATTTCGTTCTTCTATGTTGAAGCGTTCATTTCCAGTAACAGTTTGAATTTTTAGGTTTCACTCTGTTTTCTCCTATATTGATAGATGTATTTGGAACTCTAAATCGAACACGGTTTGTGCTAGCTTCTTGAAACTTGACACAGTAAAGTAGTTTCACGTTCTATCTCTATATTTTGTTTCCTCTTGATGTAGCCCTAAGCAGTGACTGGCGAGAAGCACTTTCATGGAAAGGGGTTGCGAAGCTTCCAAAAATTACGAATCTCCAGAAATCTCAGCAAATATTTTTTCACCCAAACTGGATGATACTTTCAGGTAATGATCAGTAAACTAAGGCGACTTGGTTCCGCAAATTTCGTTCTTCTATGTTGAAGCGTTCATTTCCAGTAAGAGTTTGAATTTTTAGGTATCACTCTGTTTCCTCCTATATTGATAGATGTATTTGGAACTCTAAATCCAACACGGTTTGTTCTAGCTTCTTGAAACTTGACACAGTAAAGTAGTTTCACGTTCTATCTCTATGTTTTGTTTCCTCTTGACGTAGCCCTAAGCAGTCACTGGCGAGAAACACTTTCATGGAAAGGGGTTGCCAAGCTTCCAAAAATTACGAATCTCCAGAAATCTCAGCCAATATTTTTTCACCCAAACTGGATGATACTTTCAGGTAATGATCAGTACACTAAGGCGACTTGGTTCCCCAAATTTCGTTCTTCTATGTTGAAGCGTTCATTTCCAGTAACAGTTTGAATTTTGAGGTTTCACTCTGTTTTCTCCTATATTGATAGATGTATTTGGAACTCCAAATCCAACACGGTTTGTGCTAGCTTCTTGAAACTTGACACAGTAAAGTAGTTTCACGTTCTATCTCTATGTTTTGTTTCCTCTTGATGTAGCCCTAAGCACTGACTGGCGAGAAACACTTTCATGGAAAGGGTTTGCCTAGCTTCCAAAAATTACGAATCTCCAGAAAGCAAATATTTTTTCACCCAAACTGGATGATACTTTCAGGTAATGATCAGTACACTAAGGCGACAGGTTCCCCAAATTTCGTTCTTCTATGTTGAAGCGTTCATTTCCAGTAACAGTTTGAAATTTTAGGTTTCACTCTGTTTTCTCCTATATTGATAGATGTATTTGCAACTCTAAATCCAACACGGTTTGTGCTAGCTTTTGAAACTTGACACAGTAAAGTAGTTTCACGTTCTATCTCTATGTTTTGTTTCCTCTTGACGTAGCCCTAAGCAGTGACTGGCGAGAAGCACTTTCATGGAAAGGGGTTGCCAAGCTTCCAAACAATACGAATCTCCAGAAATCTCAGCAAATATTTTTTCACCCAAACTGGATGATACTTTCAGGTAATGATCAGTACACTAAGGCGACTTGGTTCCCCAAATTTCGTTCTTCTATGTTGAAGCGTTCATTTCCAGTAACAGTTTGAATTTTTAGGTTTCACTCTGTTTTCTCCTATATTGATAGATGTATTTGCAACTCTAAATCCAACACGGTTTGTGCTAGCTTCTTGAAACTTGACACAGTAAAGTAGTTTCACGTTCTATCTCTATGTTTTGTTTCCTCTTGATGTAGCCCTAAGCAGTGACTGGCGAGAAACACTTTCATGGAAAGGGGTTGCCAAGCTTCCAAAAATTACGAATCTCCAGAAACGTCAGCAAATATTTTTTCACCCAAACTGGATGATACTTTCAGGTAATGATCAGTACACTAAGGCGACTTGGTTCCCCAAATTTCGTTCTTCTATGTTGAAGCGTTCATTTCCAGTAACAGTTTGAATTTTGAGGTTTCACTCTGTTTTCTCCTATATTGATAGATGTATTTGGAACTCTAAATCCAACACGGTTTGTGCTAGCTTCTTGAAACTTGACACAGTGAAGTAGTTTCACGTTCTATCTCTATGTTTTGTTTCCTCTTGATGTAGCCCTAAGCACTGACTGGCGAGAAACACTTTCATGGAAAGGGGTTGCGAAGCTTCCAAAAATTACGAATCTCCAGAAATCTCAGCCAATATTTTTTCACCCAAACTGGATGATACTTTCAGGTAATGATCAGTAAACTAAGGCGACTTGGTTCCCCAAATTTCGTTCTTCTATGTTGAAGCATTCATTTCCAGTAACAGTTTGATTTTTAGGTATCACTCTGTTCTCTCCTATATTGATAGATGTATTTGGAACTCTAAATCCAACACGGTTTGTGCTAGCTTCTTGAATCTTGACACAGTAAAGTAGTTTCACGTTCTATCTCTATGTTTTGTTTCCTCTTGACGTAGCCGTAAGCAGTGACTGGCGAGAAACACTTTCATGGAAAGGGGTTGCCAAGCTTCCAAAAATTACGAATCTCCAGAAATCTCAGCAAATATTTTTTCACCCAAACTGGATGATACTTTCATGTAATGATCAGTACACTAAGGCGACTTGGTTCCCCAAATTTCGTTCTTCTATGTTGAAGCGTTCATTTCCAGTAACAGTTTGAATTTTGAGGTTTCACTCTGTTTTCTCCTATATTGATAGATGTATTTGGAACTCTAAATCCAACACGGTTTGTGCTAGCTTCTTGAAACTTGACACAGTAAAGTAGTTTCACGTTCTATCTCTATGTTTTGTTTCCTCTTGATGTAGCCCTAAGCACTGACTGGCGAGAAACACTTTCATGGAAAGGGTTTGCCTAGCTTCCAAAAATTACGAATCTCCAGAAAGCAAATATTTTTTCACCCAAACTGGATGATACTTTCAGGTAATGATCAGTACACTAAGGCGACTTGGTTCCCCAAATTTCGTTCTTCTATGTTGAAGCGTTCATTTACAGTAACAGTTTGAATTTTTAGGTTTCACTCTGTTTTCTCCTATATTGATAGATGTATTTGGAACTCTAAATCCAACACGGTTTGTGCTAGCTTCTTGAAACTTGACACAGTAAAGTAGTTTCACGTTCTATCTCTATGGTTTGTTTCCTCTTGATGTAGCCCTAAGCAGTGACTGGCGAGAAGCACTTTCATGGAAAGGGGTCGCCAAGCTTCCAAAAATTACGAATCTCCAGAAATCTCAGCAAATATTTTTTCACCCAAACTGGATGATACTTTCAGGTAATGATCAGTACACTAAGGCGACTTGGTTCCCCAAATTTCGTTCTTCTATGTTGAAGCGTTCATTTCCAGTAACAGTTTGAATTTTGAGGTTTCACTCTGTTTTCTCCTATATTGATAGATGTATTTGCAACTCTAAATCCAACACGGTTTGTGCTAGCTTCTTGAAACTTGACACAGTAAAGTAGTTTCACGTTCTATCTCTATGTTTTGTTTCCTCTTGATGTAGCCCTAAGCAGTGACTGGCGAGAAACACTTTCATGGAAAGGGTTTGCCTAGCTTCCAAAAATTACGAATCTCCAGAAAGCGAATATTTTTTCACCCAAACTGGATGATACTTTCAGGTAATGATCAGTACACTAAGGCGACTTGGTTCCCCAAATTTCGTTCTTCTATGTTGAAGCGTTCATTTCCAGTAACAGTTTGAATTTTTAGGTTTCACTCTGTTTTCTCCTATATTGATAGATGTATTTGCAACTCTAAATCCAACACGGTTTGTGCTAGCTTCTTGAAACTTGACACAGTAAAGTAGTTTCACGTTCTATCTCTATGTTTTGTTTCCTCTTGATGTAGCCCTAAGCAGTGACTGGCGAGAAGCACTTTCATGGAAAGGGGTTGCCAAGCTTCCAAAAGTTACGAATCTCCAGAAATGTCAGCAAATATTTTTTCACCCAAACTGGATGATACTTTCAGGTAATGATCAGTACACTAAGGCGACTTGGTTCCCCAAATTTCGTTCTTCTATGTTGAAGCGTTCATTTCCAGTAACAGTTTGAATTTTGAGGTTTCACTCTGTTTTCTCCTATATTTATAGATGTATTTGGAACTCTAAATCCAACACGGTTTGTGCTAGCTTCTTGAAACTTGACACAGTAAAGTAGTTTCACGTTCTATCTCTATGTTTTGTTTCCTCTTGACGTAGCCCTAAGCAGTGACTGGCGAGAAACACTTTCATGGAAAGGGGTTGCCAAGCTTCCAAAAATTACGAATCTCCAGAAATCTGAGCAAATATTTTTTCACCCAAACTGGATGATACTTTCAGGTAATGATCAGTACACTAAGGCGACTTGGTTCCCCAAATTTCGTTCTTCTATGTTGAAGCGTTCATTTCCAGTAAGAGTTTGAATTTTGAGGTTTCACTCTGTTTTCTCCTATATTGATAGATGTATTTGCAACTCTAAATCCAACACGGTTTGTGCTAGCTTCTTGAAACTTGACACAGTAAAGTAGTTTCACGTTCTATCTCTATGTTTTGTTTCCTCTTGACGTAGCCCTAAGCAGTGACTGGCGAGAAGCACTTTCATGGAAAGGGGTTGCCAACTTCCAAAAATTACGAATCTCCAGAAATCTCAGCAAATATTTTTTCACCCAAACTGGATGATACTTTCAGGTAATGATCAGTACACTAAGGCGACTTGGTTCCCCAAATTTCGTTCTTCTATGTTGAAGCGTTCATTTCCAGTAATAGTTTGAATTTTGAGGTTTCACTCTGTTTTCTCCTATATTGATAGATGCATTTGGAACTCTAAATCCAACACGGTTTGTGCTAGCTTCTTGAAACTTGACACAGTAAAGTAGTTTCACGTTCTATCTCTAATTTTTGTTTCCTCTTGATGTAGCCCTAAGCAGTGACTGGCTAGATGCACTTTCATGGAAAGGGGTTGCCAAGCGTCCAAAAATTACGAATCTCCAGAAATGTCAGCAAATATTTTTTCACCCAAACTGGATGATACTTTCAGGTAATGATCAGTACACTAAGGCGACTTGGTTCCCCAAATTTCGTTCTTCTATGTTGAAGCGTTCATTTCCAGTAACAGTTTGAATTTTGAGGTTTCACTCTGTTTTCTCCTATATTGATAGATGTATTTGCAACTCTAAATCCAACACGGTTTGTGCTAGCTTCTTGAAACTTGACACAGTAAAGTAGTTTCACGTTCTATCTCTATGTTTTGTTTCCTCTTGATGTAGCCCTAAGCAGTGACTGGCGAGAAGCACTTTCATGGAAAGGGGTTGCCAAGCTTCCAAAAATTACGAATCTCCAGAAATGTCAGCAAATATTTTTTCACCCAAACTGGATGATACTTTCAGGTAATGATCAGTACACTAAGGCGACTTGGTTCCCCAAATTTCGTTCTTCTATGTTGAAGCGTTCATTTCCAGTAACAGTTTGAATTTTGAGGTTTCACTCTGTTTTCTCCTATATTTATAGATGTATTTGGAACTCTAAATCCAACACGGTTTGTGCTAGCTTCTTGAAACTTGACACAGTAAAGTAGTTTCACGTTCTATCTCTATGTTTTGTTTCCTCTTGACGTAGCCCTAAGCAGTGACTGGCGAGAAACACTTTCATGGAAAGGGGTTGCCAAGCTTCCAAAAATTACGAATCTCCAGAAATCTGAGCAAATATTTTTTCACCCAAACTGGATGATACTTTCAGGTAATGATCAGTACACTAAGGCGACTTGGTTCCCCAAATTTCGTTCTTCTATGTTGAAGCGTTCATTTCCAGTAAGAGTTTGAATTTTGAGGTTTCACTCTGTTTTCTCCTATATTGATAGATGTATTTGCAACTCTAAATCCAACACGGTTTGTGCTAGCTTCTTGAAACTTGACACAGTAAAGTAGTTTCACGTTCTATCTCTATGTTTTGTTTCCTCTTGACGTAGCCCTAAGCAGTGACTGGCGAGAAGCACTTTCATGGAAAGGGGTTGCCAACTTCCAAAAATTACGAATCTCCAGAAATCTCAGCAAATATTTTTTCACCCAAACTGGATGATACTTTCAGGTAATGATCAGTACACTAAGGCGACTTGGTTCCCCAAATTTCGTTCTTCTATGTTGAAGCGTTCATTTCCAGTAATAGTTTGAATTTTGAGGTTTCACTCTGTTTTCTCCTATATTGATAGATGCATTTGGAACTCTAAATCCAACACGGTTTGTGCTAGCTTCTTGAAACTTGACACAGTAAAGTAGTTTCACGTTCTATCTCTAATTTTTGTTTCCTCTTGATGTAGCCCTAAGCAGTGACTGGCTAGATGCACTTTCATGGAAAGGGGTTGCCAAGCTTCCAAAAATTACGAATCTCCAGAAATGTCAGCAAATATTTTTTCACCCAAACTGGATGATACTTTCAGGTAGTGATCAGTACACTAAGGCGACTTGGTTCCCCAAATTTCGTTCTTCTATGTTGAAGCGTTCATTTCCAGTAACAGTTTGAATTTTGAGGTTTCACTCTGTTTTCTCCTATATTGATAGATGTATTTGCAACTCTAAATCCAACACGGTTTGTGCTAGCTTCTTGAAACTTGACACAGTAAAGTAGTTTCACGTTCTATCTCTATGTTTTGTTTCCTCTTGATGTAGCCCTAAGCAGTGACTGGCGAGAAGCACTTTCATGGAAAGGGGTTGCCAAGCTTCCAAAAATTACGAATCTCCAGAAATCTCAGCAAATATTTTTTCACCCAAACTGGATGATACTTTCAGGTAATGATCAGTACACTAAGGCGACTTGGTTCCCCAAATTTCGTTCTTCTATGTTGAAGCGTTCATTTCCAGTAACAGTTTGAATTTTTAGGTTTCACTCTGTTTTCTCCTATATTGATAGATGTATTTGGAACTCTAAATCCAACACGGTTTGTGCTAGCTTCTTGAAACTTGACACAGTAAAGTAGTTTCACGTTCTATCTCTAATTTTTGTTTCCTCTTGATGTAGCCCTAAGCAGTGACTGGCTAGATGCACTTTCATGGAAAGGGGTTGCCAAGCTTCCAAAAATTACGAATCTCCAGAAATGTCAGCAAATATTTTTTCACCCAAACTGGATGATACTTTCAGGTAATGATCAGTACACTAAGGCGACTTGGTTCCCCAAATTTCGTTCTTCTATGTTGAAGCGTTCATTTCCAGTAACAGTTTGAATTTTGAGGTTTCACTCTGTTTTCTCCTATATTGATAGATGTATTTGGAACTCTAAATCGAACACGGTTTGTGCTAGCTTCTTGAAACTTGACACAGTAAAGTAGTTTCACGTTCTATCTCTATATTTTGTTTCCTCTTGATGTAGCCCTAAGCAGTGACTGGCGAGAAGCACTTTCATGGAAAGGGGTTGCCAAGCTTCCAAAAATTACGAATCTCCAGACATCTCAGCAAATATTTTTTCACCCAAACTGGATGATACTTTCAGGTAATGATCAGTAAACTAAGGCGACTTGGTTCCGCAAATTTCGTTCTTCTATGTTGAAGCGTTCATTTCCAGTAAGAGTTTGAATTTTTAGGTATCACTCTGTTTCCTCCTATATTGATAGATGTATTTGGAACTCTAAATCCAACACGGTTTGTTCTAGCTTCTTGAAACTTGACACAGTAAAGTAGTTTCACGTTCTATCTCTATGTTTTGTTTCCTCTTGACGTAGCCCTAAGCAGTCACTGGCGAGAAACACTTTCATGGAAAGGGGTTGCCAAGCTTCCAAAAATTACGAATCTCCAGAAATCTCAGCCAATATTTTTTCACCCAAACTGGATGATACTTTCAGGTAATGATCAGTACACTAAGGCGACTTGGTTCCCCAAATTTCGTTCTTCTATGTTGAAGCGTTCATTTCCAGTAACAGTTTGAATTTTGAGGTTTCACTCTGTTTTCTCCTATATTGATAGATGTATTTGGAACTCCAAATCCAACACGGTTTGTGCTAGCTTCTTGAAACTTGACACAGTAAAGGAGTTTCACGTTCTATCTCTATGTTTTGTTTCCTCTTGATGTAGCCCTAAGCACTGACTGGCGAGAAACACTTTCATGGAAAGGGTTTGCCTAGCTTCCAAAAATTACGAATCTCCAGAAAGCAAATATTTTTTCACCCAAACTGGATGATACTTTCAGGTAATGATCAGTACACTAAGGCGACTTGGTTCCCCAAATTTCTTTCTTGTATGCTGAAGCGTTCATTTCCAGTAACAGTTTGAATTTTGAGGTTTCACTCTGTTTTCTCCTATATTGATAGATGTATTTGCAACTCTAAATCCAACACGGTTTGTGCTAGCTTCTTGAAACTTGACACAGTAAAGTAGTTTCACGTTCTATCTCTATGTTTTGTTTCCTCTTGATGTAGCCCTAAGCAGTGACTGGCGAGAAGCACTTTCATGGAAAGGGGTTGCCAAGCTTCCAAAAATTACGAATCTCCAGAAATCTCAGCAAATATTTTTTCACCCAAACTGGATGATACTTTCAGGTAATGATCAGTACACTAAGGCGACTTGGTTCCCCAAATTTCGTTCTTCTATGTTGAAGCGTTCATTTCCAGTAACAGTTTGAATTTTGAGGTTTCACTCTGTTTTCTCCTATATTGATAGATGTATTTGCAACTCTAAATCCAACACGGTTTGTGCTAGCTTCTTGAAACTTGACACAGTAAAGTAGTTTCACGTTCTATCTCTATGTTTTATTTCCTCTTGATGTAGCCCTAAGCAGTGACTGGCGAGAAGCACTTTCATGGAAAGGGGTTGCCAAGCTTCCAAAAATTACGAATCTCCAGAAATCTCAGCAAATATTTTTTCACCCAAACTGGATGATACTTTCAGGTAATGATCAGTACACTAAGGCGACTTGGTTCCCCAAATTTCGTTCTTCTATGTTGAAGCGTTCATTTCCAGTAACAGTTTGAATTTTTAGGTTTCACTCTGTTTTCTCCTATATTGATAGATGTATTTGGAACTCTAAATCGAACACGGTTTGTGCTAGCTTCTTGAAACTTGACACAGTAAAGTAGTTTCACGTTCTATCTCTATATTTTGTTTCCTCTTGATGTAGCCCTAAGCAGTGACTGGCGAGAAGCACTTTCATGGAAAGGGGTTGCCAAGCTTCCAAAAATTACGAATCTCCAGACATCTCAGCAAATATTTTTTCACCCAAACTGGATGATACTTTCAGGTAATGATCAGTAAACTAAGGCGACTTGGTTCCGCAAATTTCGTTCTTCTATGTTGAAGCGTTCATTTCCAGTAAGAGTTTGAATTTTTAGGTATCACTCTGTTTCCTCCTATATTGATAGATGTATTTGGAACTCTAAATCCAACACGGTTTGTTCTAGCTTCTTGAAACTTGACACAGTAAAGTAGTTTCACGTTCTATCTCTATGTTTTGTTTCCTCTTGACGTAGCCCTAAGCAGTCACTGGCGAGAAACACTTTCATGGAAAGGGGTTGCCAAGCTTCCAAAAATTATGAATCTCCAGAAATCTCAGCCAATATTTTTTCACCCAAACTGGATGATACTTTCAGGTAATGATCAGTACACTAAGGCGACTTGGTTCCCCAAATTTCGTTCTTCTATGTTGAAGCGTTCATTTCCAGTAACAGTTTGAATTTTTAGGTATCACTCTGTTCTCTCCTATATTGATAGATGTATTTGGAACTCTAAATCCAACACGGTTTGTGCTAGCTTCTTGAAACTTGACACAGTAAAGTTGTTTCACGTTCTATCTCTATGTTTTGTTTCCTCTTGACGTAGCCCTAAGCAGTGACTGGCGAGAAACACTTTCATGGAAAGGGGTTGCCAAGCTTCCAAAATTACGAATCTCCAGAAATCTCAGCAAATATTTTTTCACCCAAACTGGATGATACTTTCAGGTAATGATCAGTACACTAAGGTGACTTGGTTCCCCAAATTTCGTTCTTCTATGTTGAAGCGTTCATTTCCAGTAACAGTTTGAATTTTGAGGTTTCACTCTGTTTTCTCCTATATTGATAGATGTATTTGGAAATCTAAATCCAACACGGTTTGTGCTAGCTTCTTGAAACTTGACACAGTAAAGTAGTTTCACATTCTATCTCTATGTTTTGTTTCCTCTTGATGTAGCCCTAAGCACTGACTGGCGAGAAACACTTTCATGGAAAGGGTATGCCTAGCTTCCAAAAATTACGAATCTCCAGAAAGCAAATATTTTTTCACCCAAACTGGATGATACTTTCAGGTAATGATCAGTACACTAAGGCGACTTGGTTCCCCAAATTTCGTTCTTCTATGTTGAAGCGTTCATTCCCAGTAACAGTTTGAATTTTTAGGTTTCACTCTGTTTTCTCCTATATTGATAGATGTATTTGGAACTCTAAATCGAACACGGTTTTTGCTAGCTTCTTGAAACTTGACACAGTAAAGTAGTTTCACGTTCTATCTCTATGTTTTGTTTCCTCTTGATGTAGCCCTAAGCAGTGACTGGCGAGAAGCACTTTCATGGAAAGGGGTTGCCAAAAATTACGAATCTCCAGAAATGTCAGCAAATATTTTTTCACCCAAACTGGATGATACTTTCAGGTAATGATCAGTACACTAAGGCGACTTGGTTCCCCAAATTTCGTTCTTCTATGTTGAAGCGTTCATTTCCAGTAACAGTTTGAATTTTTAGGTTTCACTCTGTTTTCTCCTATATTGATAGATGTATTTGCAACTCTAAATCCAACACGGTTTGTGCTAGCTTCTTGAAACTTGACACAGTAAAGTAGTTTCACGTTCTATCTCTAGGTTTTGTTTCCTCTTGATGTAGCCCTAAGCAGTGACTGGCGAGAAGCACTTTCATGGAAAGGGGTTGCCAAGCTTCCAAAAATTACGAATCTCCAGAAATGTCAGCAAATATTTTTTCACCCAAACTGGATGATACTTTCAGGTAATGATCAGTACACTAAGGCGACTTGGTTCCCCAAATTTCGTTCTTCTATGTTGAAGCGTTCATTTCCAGTAACAGTTTGAATTTTGAGGTTTCACTCTGTTTTCTCCTATATTGATAGATGTATTTGCAACTCTAAATCCAACACGGTTTGTGCTAGCTTCTTGAAACTTGACACAGTAAAGTAGTTTCACGTTCTATCTCTAGGTTTTGTTTCCTCTTGATGTAGCCCTAAGCAGTGACTGGCGAGAAGCACTTTCATGGAAAGGGGTTGCCAAGCTTCCAAAAATTACGAATCTCCAGAAATCTCAGCAAATATTTTTTCACCCAAACTGGATGATACTTTCAGGTAATGATCAGTACACTAAGGCGACTTGGTTCCCCAAATTTCGTTCTTCTATGTTGAAGCGTTCATTTCCAGTAACAGTTTGAATTTTGAGGTTTCACTCTGTTTTCTCCTATATTGATAGATGTATTTGGAACTCTAAATCCAACACGGTTTGTGCTAGCTTCTTGAAACTTGACACAGTAAAGTAGTTTCACGTTCTATCTCTATGTTTTGTTTCCTCTTGATGTAGCCCTATGCACTGCCTGACGAGAAACACTTTTATGGAAAGGGTTTGCCTAGCTTCCAAAAATTACGAATCTCCAGAAATCACAGCCAATATTTTTTCACCCAAACTGGATGATAATTTCAGGTAATGATCAGTAAACGAAGGCTACTTGGTTCCCCAAATTTCGTTCTTCTATGTTGAAGCGTTCATTTCCAGTAACAGTTTGAATTTTTAGGTTTCACTCTGTTTTCTCCTATATTGATAGATGTATTTGGAACTCTAAATCCAACACGGTTTGTGCTAGCTTCTTGAAACTTGACACAGTGAAGTAGTTTCACGTTCTATCTCTATTTTTTGGTTCCTCTTGATGTAGCCCTAAGCACTGACTGGCGAGAAACACTTTCATGGAAAGGAGTTGCGAAGCTTCCAAAAATTACGAATCTCCAGAAATCTCAGCCAATATTTTTTCACCAAAGTGGATGATACTTTCAGGTAATGATAAGTACACTAAGGCGACTTGGTTCCCCAAATTTCGTTCTTCTATGTTGAAGCGTTCATTTCCAGTAACGGTTTGAATTTTGAGGTTTCACTCTGTTTTCTCCTATATTGATAGATGTATTTGGAACTCTAAATCCAACACGGTTTGTGCTAGCTTCTTGAAACTTGACACAGTAAAGTAGTTTCACGTTCTATCTCTATGTTTTGTTTCCTCTTGATGTAGCCCTAAGCACTGACTGGCGAGAAACACTTAAAAGGAAAGGGTTTGCATAGCTTCCAAAAATTACGAATCTCCAGAAAGCAAATATTTTTTCACCCAAACTGGATGATACTTTCAGGTAATGATCAGTACACTCAGGCGACTTGGTTCCCCAAATTTCGTACTTCTATGTTGAAGCGTTCATTTCCAGTAACAGTTTGAATTTTTAGGTTTCACTCTGTTTTCTACTATATTGATAGATGTATTTGGAACTCTAAATCCAACACGGTTTGTGCTAGCTTCTTGAAACTTGACACAGTAAAGTAGTTTCACGTTCTATCTCTATGTTTTGTTTCCTCTTGACGTAGCCCTAAGCAGTGACTGGCGAGAAACACTTTCATGGAAAGGGGTTGCGAAGCTTCCAAAAATTACGAATCTCCAGAAATCTCAGCAAATATTTTTTCACCCAAAGTGGATGATACTTTCAGGTAATGATCAGTACACTAAGGCGACTTGGTTCCCCAAATTTCGTTCTTCTATGTTGAAGCGTTCATTTCCAGTAACGGTTTGAATTTTGAGGTTTCACTCTGTTTTCTCCTATATTGATAGATGTATTTGGAACTCTAAATCCAACACGGTTTGTGCTAGCTTCTTGAAACTTGACACAGTAAAGTAGTTTCACGTTCTATCTCTATGGTTTGTTTCCTCTTGATGTAGCCCTAAGCAGTGACTGGTGAGAAGCACTTTCATGGAAAGGGGTTGCCAAGCTTCCAAAAATTACGAATCTCCAGAAATCTCAGCAAATACTTTTTCACCCAAACTGGATGATACTTTCAGGTAATGATCAGTACACTAAGGCGACTTGGTTCCCCAAATTTCGTTCTTCTATGTTGAAGCGTTCATTTCCAGTAACAGTTTGAATTTTGAGGTTTCACTCTGTTTTCTCCTATATTGATAGATGTATTTGGAACTCTAAATCCAACACGGTTTGTACTAGCTTCTTGAAACTTGACACAGTGAAGTAGTTTCACGTTCTATCTCTATGTTTTGTTTCCTCTTGATGTAGCCCTAAGCACTGACTGGCGAGAAACACTTTCATGGAAAGGGGTTGCGAAGCTTCCAAAAATTATGAATCTCCAGAAATCTCAGCCAATATTTTTTCACCCAAACTGGATGATACTTTCAGGTAATGATCAGTAAACTAAGGCGACTTGGTTCCCCAAATTTCGTTCTTCTATGTTGAAGCGTTCATTTCCAGTAACAGTTTGAATTTTTAGGTATCACTCTGTTCTCTCCTATATTGATAGATGTATTTGGAACTCTAAATCCAACACGGTTTGTGCTAGCTTCTTGAAACTTGACACAGTAAAGTTGTTTCACGTTCTATCTCTAGGTTTTGTTTCCTCTTGACGTAGCCCTAAGCAGTGACTGGCGAGAAACACTTTCATGGAAAGGGGTTGCCAAGCTTCCAAAAATTACGAATCTCCAGAAATCTCAGCAAATATTTTTTCACCCAAACTGGATGATACTTTCAGGTAATGATCAGTACACTAAGGCGACTTGGTTCCCCAAATTTCGTTCTTCTATGTTGAAGCGTTCATTTCCAGTAACAGTTTGAATTTTGAGGTTTCACTCTGTTTTCTCCTATATTGATAGATGTATTTGGAAATCTAAATCCAACACGGTTTGTGCTAGCTTCTTGAAACTTGACACAGTAAAGTAGTTTCACATTCTATCTCTATGTTTTGTTTCCTCTTGATGTAGCCCTAAGCACTGACTGGCGAGAAACACTTTCATGGAAAGGGTATGCCTAGCTTCCAAAAATTACGAATCTCCAGAAAGCAAATATTTTTTCACCCAAACTGGATGATACTTTCAGGTAATGATCAGTACACTAAGGCGACTTGGTTCCCCAAATTTCGTTCTTCTATGTTGAAGCGTTCATTCCCAGTAACAGTTTGAATTTTTAGGTTTCACTCTGTTTTCTCCTATATTGATAGATGTATTTGGAACTCTAAATCGAACACGGTTTTTGCTAGCTTCTTGAAACTTGACACAGTAAAGTAGTTTCACGTTCTATCTCTATGTTTTGTTTCCTCTTGATGTAGCCCTAAGCAGTGACTGGCGAGAAGCACTTTCATGGAAAGGGGTTGCCAAAAATTACGAATCTCCAGAAATCTCAGCAAATATTTTTTCACCCAAACTGGATGATACTTTCAGGTAATGATCAGTACACTAAGGCGACTTGGTTCCCCAAATTTCGTTCTTCTATGTTGAAGCGTTCATTTCCAGTAACAGTTTGAATTTTTAGGTTTCACTCTGTTTTCTCCTATATTGATAGATGTATTTGCAACTCTAAATCCAACACGATTTGTGCTAGCTTCTTGAAACTTGACACAGTAAAGTAGTTTCACGTTCTATCTCTAGGTTTTGTTTCCTCTTGATGTAGCCCTAAGCAGTGACAGGCGAGAAGCACTTTCATGGAAAGGGGTTGCCAAGCTTCCAAAAATTACGAATCTCCAGAAATGTCAGCAAATATTTTTTTCACCCAAACTGGATGATACTTTCAGGTAATGATCAGTACACGAAGGCGACTTGGTTCCCCAAATTTCGTTCTTCTATGTTGAAGCGTTCATTTCCAGTAACAGTTTGAATTTTGAGGTTTCACTCTGTTTTCTCCTATATTAATAGATGTATTTGCAACTCTAAATCCAACACGGTTTGTGCTAGCTTCTTGAAACTTGACACAGTAAAGTAGTTTCACGTTCTATCTCTAGGTTTTGTTTCCTCTTGATGTAGCCCTAAGCAGTGACTGGCGAGAAGCACTTTCATGGAAAGGGGTTGCCAAGCTTCCAAAAATTACGAATCTCCAGAAATCTCAGCAAATATTTTTTCACCCAAACTGGATGATACTTTCAGGTAATGATCAGTACACTAAGGCGACTTGGTTCCCCAAATTTCGTTCTTCTATGTTGAAGCGTTCATTTCCAGTAACAGTTTGAATTTTGAGGTTTCACTCTGTTTTCTCCTATATTGATGGATGTATTTGGAACTCTAAATCGAACACGGTTTGTGCTAGCTTCTTGAAACTTGACACAGTAAAGTAGTTTCACGTTCTATCTCTATGTTTTGTTTCCTCTTGATGTAGCCCTATGCACTGCCTGACGAGAAAAACTTTTATGGTAAGGGTTTGCCTAGCTTCCAAAAATTACGAATCTCCAGAAATCACAGCCAATATTTTTTCACCCAAACTGGATGATACTTTCAGGTAATGATCAGTAAACGAAGGCTACTTGGTTCCCCAAATTTCGTTCTTCTATGTTGAAGCGTTCATTTCCAGTAACAGTTTGAATTTTTAGGTTTCACTCTGTTTTCTCCTATATTGATAGATGTATTTGGAACTCTAAATCGAACACGGTTTGTGCTAGCTTCTTGAAACTTGACACAGTGAAGTAGTTTCACGTTCTATCTCTATTTTTTGGTTCCTCTTGATGTAGCCCTAAGCACTGACTGGCGAGAAACACTTTCATGGAAAGGGGTTGCGAAGCTTCCAAAAATTACGAATCTCCAGAAATCTCAGCCAATATTTTTTCACCCAAACTGGATGATACTTTCAGGTAATGATCAGTACACTAAGGCGACTTGGTTCCCCAAATTTCGTTCTTCTATGTTGAAGCGTTCATTTCCAGTAAAAGTTTGAATTTTTAGGTTTCACTCTGTTTTCTCCTATATTGATAGATGTATTTGGAACTCTAAATCCAACACGGTTTGTGCTAGCTTCTTGAAACTTGACACAGTAAAGTAGTTTCACGTTCTATCTCTATGGTTTGTTTCCTCTTGACGTAGCCCTAAGCAGTGACTGGCGAGAAACACTTTCATGGAAAGGGGTTGCGAAGCTTCCAAAAATTACGAATCTCCAGAAATCTCAGCAAATATTTTTTCACCCAAAGTGGATGATACTTTCAGGTAATGATCAGTACACTAAGGCGACTTGGTTCCCCAAATTTCGTTCTTCTATATTGAAGCGTTCATTTCCAGTAACGGTTTGAATTTTTAGGTTTCACTCTGTTTTCTCCTATATTGATAGATGTATTTGGAACTCTAAATCCAACACGGTTTGTGCTAGCTTCTTGAAACTTGACACAGTAAAGTAGTTTCACGTTCTATCTCTATGGTTTGTTTCCTCTTGATGTAGCCCTAAGCACTGACTGGCGAGAAACACTTAAACGGAAAGGGTTTGCCTAGCTTCCAAAAATTACGAATCTCCAGAAAGCAAATATTTTTTCACCCAAACTGGATGATACTTTCAGGTAATGATCAGTACACTAAGGCGACTTGGTTCCCCAAATTTCGTACTTCTATGTTGAAGCGTTCATTTCCAGTAACAGTTTGAATTTTTAGGTTTCACTCTGTTTTCTCCTATATTGATAGATGTATTTGAACTCTAAATCCAACACGGTTTGTGCTAGCTTCTTGAAACTTGACACAGTAAAGTAGTTTCACGTTCTATCTCTAGGTTTTGTTTCCTCTTGATGTAGCCCTAAGCAGTGACTGGCGAGAAGCACTTTCATGGAAAGGGGTTGCCAAGCTTCCAAAAATTACGAATCTCCAGAAATCTCAGCAAATATTTTTTCACCCAAACTGGATGATACTTTCAGGTAATGATCAGTACACTAAGGCGACTTGGTTCCCCAAATTTCGTTCTTCTATGTTGAAGCGTTCATTTCCAGTAACAGTTTGAATTTTGAGGTTTCACTCTGTTTTCTCCTATATTGATAGATGTATTTGGAACTCTAAATCCAACACGGTTTGTGCTAGCTTCTTGAAACTTGACACAGTAAAGTAGTTTCACGTTCTATCTCTATGTTTTGTTTCCTCTTGATGTAGCCCTATGCACTGCCTGACGAGAAACACTTTTATGGAAAGGGTTTGCCTAGCTTCCAAAAATTACGAATCTCCAGAAATCACAGCCAATATTTTTTCACCCAAACTGGATGATACTTTCAGGTAATGATCAGTAAACGAAGGCTACTTGGTTCCCCAAATTTCGTTCTTCTATGTTGAAGCGTTCATTTCCAGTAACAGTTTGAATTTTTAGGTTTCACTCTGTTTTCTCCTATATTGTTAGATGTATTTGGAACTCTAAATCGAACACGGTTTGTGCTAGCTTCTTGAAACTTGACACAGTGAAGTAGTTTCAAGTTCTATCTCTATTTTTTGGTTCCTCTTGATGTAGCCCTAAGCACTGACTGGCGAGAAACACTTTCATGGAAAGGGGTTGCGAAGCTTCCAAAAATTACGAATCTCCAGAAATCTCAGCCAATATTTTTTCACCCAAACTGGATGATACTTTCAGGTAATGATCAGTACACTAAGGCTACTTGGTTCCCCAAATTTCGTTCTTCTATGTTGAAGCGATCATTTCCAGTAAAAGTTTGAATTTTTAGGTATCACTCTGTTTTCTCCTATATTGATAGATGTATTTGGAACTCTAAATCCAACACGGTTTGTGCTAGCTTCTTGAAACTTGACACAGTAAAGTAGTTTCACGTTCTATCTCTATGGTTTGTTTCCTCTTGACGTAGCCCTAAGCAGTGACTGGCGAGAAACACTTTCATGGAAAGGGGTTGCGAAGCTTCCAAAAATTACGAATCTCCAGAAATCTCAGCCAATATTTTTTCACCCAAACTGGATGATACTTTCAGGTAATGATCAGTACACTAAGGCGACTTGGTTCCCCAAATTTCGTTCTTCTATGTTGAAGCGTTCATTTCCAGTAACAGTTTGAATTTTTAGGTTTCACTCTGTTTTCTCCTATATTGATAGATGTATTTGGAACTCTAAATCCAACACGGTTTGTGCTAGCTTCTTGAAACTTGACACAGTGAAGTAGTTTCACGTTCTATCTCTATGTTTTGTTTCCTCTTGATGTAGCCCTAAGCAGTGACTGGAGAGAAGCACTTTCATGGAAAGGGGTTGCCAAAAATTACGAATCTCCAGAAATCTAAGCCAATATTTTTTCACCCAAACTGGAAGATACTTTCAGGTAATGATCAGTACACTAAGGCGACTTGGTTCCCCAAATTTCGTTCTTCTATGTTGAAGCGTTCATTTCCAGTAACAGTTTGAATTTTGAGGTTTCACTCTGTTTTCTCCTATATTGATAGATGTATTTGGAACTCTAAATCCAACACGGTTTGTGCTAGCTTCTTGAAACTTGACACAGTAAAGTAGTTTCACGTTCTATCTCTATGTTTTGTTTCCTCTTGATGTAGCCCTATGCACTGACAGGCGAGAAACACTTTCATGGAAAGGGTTTGCCTAGCTTCCAAAAATTACGAATCTCCAGAAATCTCAGCCAATATTTTTTCACCCAAACTGGATGATACTTTCAGGTAATGATCAGTAAACGAAGGCGACTTGGTTCCCCAAATTTCGTTCTTCTATGTTGAAGCGTTCATTTCCAGTAACAGTTTGAATTTTGAGGTTTCACTCTGTTTTCTCCTATATTGTTAGATGTATTTGGAACTCTAAATCGAACACGGTTTGTGCTAGCTTCTTGAAACTTGACACAGTGAAGTAGTTTCACGTTCTATCTCTATGTTTTGTTTCCTCTTGATGTAGCCCTAAGCACTGACTGGCGAGAAACACTTTCATGGAAAGGGGTTGCGAAGCTTCCAAAAATTACGAATCTCCAGAAATCTCAGCCAATATTTTTTCACCCAAACTGGATGATACTTTCAGGTAATGATCAGTACACTAAGGCTACTTGGTTCCCCAAATTTCGTTCTTCTATGTTGAAGCGATCATTTCCAGTAAAAGTTTGAATTTTTAGGTATCACTCTGTTTTCTCCTATATTGATAGATGTATTTGGAACTCTAAATCCAACACGGTTTGTGCTAGCTTCTTGAAACTTGACACAGTAAAGTAGTTTCACGTTCTATCTCTATGGTTTGTTTCCTCTTGACGTAGCCCTAAGCAGTGACTGGCGAGAAACACTTTCATGGAAAGGGGTTGCGAAGCTTCCAAAAATTACGAATCTCCAGAAATCTCAGCCAATATTTTTTCACCCAAACTGGATGATACTTTCAGGTAATGATCAGTACACTAAGGCGACTTAGTTCCCCATATTTCGTTCTTCTATGTTGAAGCGTTCATTTCCAGTAACGGTTTGAATTTTTAGGTTTCACTCTGTTTTCTCCTATATTGATAGATGTATTTGGAACTCTAAATCCAACACGGTTTGTGCTAGCTTCTTGAAACTTGACACAGTAAAGTAGTTTCACGTTCTATCTCTATGGTTTGTTTCCTCTTGATGTAGCCCTAAGCAGTGACTGGTGAGAAGCACTTTCATGGAAAGGGGTTGCCAAGCTTCCAAAAATTACGAATCTCCAGAAATCTCAGCAAATACTTTTTCACCCAAACTGGATGATACTTTCAGGTAATGATCAGTACACTAAGGCGACTTGGTTCCCCAAATTTCGTTCTTCTATATTGAAGCGTTCATTTCCAGTAACAGTTTGAATTTTTAGGTTTCACTCTGTTTTATCCTATATTGATAGATGTATTTGGAACTCTAAATCCAACACGGTTTGTGCTAGCTTCTTGAAACTTGACACAGTAAAGTAGTTTCACGTTCTATCTCTATGTTTTGTTTCCTCTTGATGTAGCCCTAAGCAGTGACTGGCGAGAAACACTTTCATGGAAAGGGGTTGCCAAGCTTCCAAAAATTACGAATCTCCAGAAATCTCAGCCAATATTTTTTCACCCAAACTGGATGATACTTTCAGGTAATGATCAGTACACTAAGGCGACTTGGTTCCCCAAATTTCGTTCTTCTATGTTGAAGCGTTCATTTCCAGTAACAGTTTGAATTTTTAGGTATCACTCTGTTCTCTCCTATATTGATAGATGTATTTGGAACTCTAAATCCAACACGGTTTGTGCTAGCTTCTTGAAACTTGACATAGTAAAGTTGTTTCACGTTCTATCTCTATGTTTTGTTTCCTCTTGACGTAGCCCTAAGCAGTGACTGGCGAGAAACACTTTCATGGAAAGGGGTTGCCAAGCTTCCAAAAATTACGAATCTCCAGAAATCTCAGCAAATATTTTTTCACCCAAACTGGATGATACTTTCAGGTAATGATCAGTACACTAAGGCGACTTGGTTCCCCAAATTTCGTTCTTCTATGTTGAAGCGTTCATTTCCAGTAACAGTTTGAATTTTGAGGTTTCACTCTGTTTTCTCCTATATTGATAGATGTATTTGGAACTCTAAATCCAACACGGTTTGTGCTAGCTTCTTGAAACTTGACACAGTAAAGTAGTTTCACATTCTATCTCTATGTTTTGTTTCCTCTTGATGTAGCCCTAAGCACTGACTGGCGAGAAACACTTTCATGGAAAGGGTATGCCTAGCTTCCAAAAATTACGAATCTCCAGAAAGCAAATATTTTTTCACCCAAACTGGATGATACTTTCAGGTAATGATCAGTACACTAAGGCGACTTGGTTCCCCAAATTTCGTTCTTCTATGTTGAAGCGTTCATTTCCAGTAACAGTTTGAATTTTTAGGTTTCACTCTGTTTTCTCCTATATTGATAGATGTATTTGGAACTCTAAATCCAACACGGTTTGTGCTAGCTTCTTGAAACTTGACACAGTGAAGTAGTTTCACGTTCTATCTCTATGTTTTGTTTCCTCTTGATGAAGCCCTAAGCAGTGACTGGAGAGAAGCACTTTCATGGAAAGGGGTTGCCAAAAATTACGAATCTCCAGAAATCTCAGCCAATATTTTTTCACCCAAACTGGAAGATACTTTCAGGTAATGATCAGTACACTAAGGCGACTTGGTTCCCCAAATTTCGTTCTTCTATGTTGAAGCGTTCATTTCCAGTAACAGTTTGAATTTTGAGGTTTCACTCTGTTTTCTCCTATATTGATAGATGTATTTGGAACTCTAAATCCAACACGGTTTGTGCTAGCTTCTTGAAACTTGACACAGTAAAGTAGTTTCACGTTCTATCTCTATGTTTTGTTTCCTCTTGATGTAGCCCTATGCACTGACAGGCGAGAAACACTTTCATGGAAAGGGTTTGCCTAGCTTCCAAAAATTACGAATCTCCAGAAATCTCAGCCAATATTTTTTCACCCAAACTGGATGATACTTTCAGGTAATGATCAGTAAACGAAGGCGACTTGGTTCCCCAAATTTCGTTCTTCTATGTTGAAGCGTTCATTTCCAGTAACAGTTTGAATTTTGAGGTTTCACTCTGTTTTCTCCTATATTGATAGATGTATTTGCAACTCTAAATCCAACACGGTTTGTGCTAGCTTCTTGAAACTTGACACAGTGAAGTAGTTTCACGTTCTATCTCTATGTTTTGTTTCCTCTTGATGTAGCCCTAAGCACTGACTGGCGAGAAACACTTTCATGGAAAGGGGTTGCGAAGCTTCCAAAAATTACGAATCTCCAGTAATCTCAGCCAATATTTTTTCACCCAAACTGGATGATACTTTCAGGTAATGATCAGTAAACTAAGGCGACTTGGTTCCCCAAATTTCGTTCTTGTATGTTGAAGCGTTCATTTCCAGTAACAGTTTGAATTTTTAGGTATCACTCTGTTTTCTCCTATATTGATAGATGTATTTGGAACTCTAAATCCAACACGGTTTGTGCTAGCTTCTTGAAACTTGACACAGTAAAGTAGTTTCACGTTCTATCTCTATGTTTTGTTTCCTCTTGATGTAGCCCTAAGCAGTGACTGGCGAGAAGCACTTTCATGGAAAGGGGTTGCCAAGCTTCCAAAAATTACGAATCTCCAGAAATCTCAGCAAATATTTTTTCACCCAAACTGGATGATACTTTCAGGTAATGATCAGTAAACTAAGGCGACTTGGTTCCCCAAATTTCGTTCTTCTATGTTGAAGCGTTCATTTCCAGTAAGAGTTTGAATTTTGAGGTTTCACTCTGTTTTCTCCTATATTGATAGATGTATTTGGAACTCTAAATCCAACACGGTTTGTGCTAGCTTCTTGAAACTTGACACAGTAAAGTAGTTTCACGTTCTATCTCTATGTTTTGTTTCCTCTTGATGTAGCCCTAAGCACTGACTGGCGAGAAACACTTAAAAGGAAAGGGTTTGCCTAGCTTCCAAAAATTACGAATCTCCAGAAAGCAAATATTTTTTCACCCAAACTGGATGATACTTTCAGGTAATGATCAGTACACTAAGGCGACTTGGTTCCCCAAATTTCGTACTTCTATGTTGAAGCATTCATTTCCAGTAACAGTTTGAATTTTTAGGTTTCACTCTGTTTTCTACTATATTGATAGATGTATTTGGAACTCTAAATCCAACACGGTTTGTGCTAGCTTCTTGAAACTTGACACAGTAAAGTAGTTTCACGTTCTATCTCTATGTTTTGTTTCCTCTTGATGTAGCCCTAAGCACTGACTGGCGAGAAACACTTTCATGGAAAGGGTTTGCCTAGCTTCCAAAAATTACGAATCTCCAGAAATGTCAGCAAATATTTTTTCACCCAAACTGGATGATACATTCAGGTAATGATCAGTACACTAAGGCGACTTGGTTCCCCAAATTTCGTTCTTCTATGTTGAAGCGTTCATTTCCAGTAACAGTTTAAATTTTGAGGTTTCACTCTGTTTTCTCCTATATTGATAGATGTATTTGGAACTCTGAATCGAACACGGTTTGTGCTACCTTCTTGAAACTTGACACAGTAAAGTAGTTTCACGTTCTATCTCTATGTTTTGTTTCCTCTAGATGTAGCCCTAAGCAGTGACTGGCGAGAAGCACTTTCATGGAAAGGGGTTGCCAAGCTTGCAAAAATTACGAATCTCCAGAAATGTCAGCAAATATTTTTTCACCCAAACTGGATGATACTTTCAGGTAATGATCAGTACACTAAGGCGACTTGGTTCCCCAAATTTCGTTCTTCTATGTTGAAGCGTTCATTTCCAGTAACAGTTTGAATTTTGAGGTTTCACTCTGTTTTCTCCTATATTGATGGATGTATTTGGAACTCTAAATCGAACACGGTTTGTACTAGCTTCTTGAAACTTGACACAGTAAAGTAGTTTCACGTTCTATCTCTATGTTTTGTTTCCTCTTGATGTAGCCCTAAGCAGTGACTGGCGAGAAGCACTTTCATGGAAAGGGGTTGCCAAGCTTCCAAAAATTACGAATCTCCAGAAATCTCAGCAAATATTTTTTCACCCAAACTGGATGATACTTTCAGGTAATGATCAGTACACTAAGGCGACTTGGTTCCCCAAATTTCGTTCTTCTATGTTGAAGCGTTCATTTCCAGTAACAGTTTGAATTTTTAGGTATCACTCTGTTTTCTCCTATATTGATAGATGTATTTGGAACTCTAAATCGAACACGGTTTGTGCTAGCTTCTTGAAACTTGACACAGTAAAGTAGTTTCACGTTCTATCTCTATGTTTTGTTTCCTCTTGACGTAGCCCTAAGCACTGACTGGCGAGAAACACTTCCATGGAAAGTGTTTGCCTAGCTTCCAAAAATTACGAATCTCCAGAAATCTCAGCAAATATTTTTTCACCCAAACTGGATGATACTTTCAGGTAATGATCAGTACACTAAGGCGACTTGGGTCCCCAAATTTCGTTCTTCTATGTTGAAGCATTCATTTCCAGTAACAGTTTGAATTTTGAGGTTTCACTATGTTTTCTCCTATATTGATAGATGTATTTGGAACTCTAAATCCAACACGGTTTGTGCTAGCTTCTTGAAACTTGACACAGTAAAGTAGTTTCACGTTCTATCTCTATGTTTTGTTTCCTCTTGACGTAGCCCTAAGCAGTGACTGGCGAGAAACACTTTCATGGAAAGGGGTTGCCAAGCTTCCAAAAATTCCGAATCTCCAGAAATCTCAGCAAATATTTTTTCACCCAAACTGGATGATATTTTCAGGTAATGATCAGTAGACTAAGGCGACTTGGGTCCCCAAATTTCGTTCTTCTATGTTGAAGCGTTCATTTCCAGTAACAGTTTGAATTTTGAGGTTTCACTCTGTTTTCTCCTATATTGATAGATGTATTTGGAACTCTAAATCGAACACGGTTTGTGCTAGCTTCTTGAAACTAGAGACAGTGAAGTAGTTTCACGTTCTATCTCTATTTTTGGTTCCTCTTGATGTAGCCCTAAGCACTGACTGGCGAGAAACACTTTCATGGAAAGGGGTTGCGAAGCTTCCAAAAATTACGAATCTCCAGAAATCTCAGCCAATATTTTTTCACCCAAACTGGATGATACTTTCAGGTAATGATCAGTACACTAAGGCGACATGGTTCCCCAAATTTCGTTCTTCTATGTTGAAGCGTTCATTTCCAGTAAAAGTTTGAATTTTTAGGTATCACTCTGTTTTCTCCTATATTGATAGATGTATTTGGATCTCTAAATCCAACACGGTTTGTGCTAGCTTCTTGAAACTTGACACAGTAAAGTAGTTTCACGTTCTATCTCTATGTTTTGTTTCCTCTTGACGTAGCCCTAAGCAGTGACTGGCGAGAAACACTTTCATGGAAAGGGGTTGCGAAGCTTCCAAAAATTACGAATCTCCAGAAATGTCAGCAAATATTTTTTCACCCAAACTGGATGATACTTTCAGGTAATGATCAGTACACTAAGGCGACTTGGTTCCCCAAATTTCGTTCTTCTATATTGAAGCGTTCATTTCCAGTAACAGTTTGAATTTTTAGGTTTCACTCTGTTTTCTCCTATATTGATAGATGTATTTGGAACTCTAAATCCAACACGGTTTGTGCTAGCTTCTTGAAACTTGACACAGTAAAGTAGTTTCACGTTCTATCTCTATGTTTTGTTTCCTCTTGATGTAGCCCTAAGCAGTGACTGGCGAGAAACACTTTCATGGAAAGGGGTTGCCAAGCTTCCAAAAATTACGAATCTCCAGAAATCTCAGCCAATATTTTTTCACCCAAACTGGATGATACTTTCAGGTAATGATCAGTACACTAAGGCGACTTGGTTCCCCAAATTTCGTTCTTCTATGTTGAAGCGTTCATTTCCAGTAACAGTTTGAATTTTGAGGTTTCACTCTGTTTTCTCCTATATTGATAGATGTATTTGGAACTCTAAATCCAACACGGTTTGTGCTAGCTTCTTGAAACTTGACACAGTAAAGTAGTTTCACGTTCTATCTCTATGTTTTGTTTCCTCTTGATGTAGCCCTATGCACTGACAGGCGAGAAACACTTTCATGGAAAGGGTTTGCCTAGCTTCCAAAAATTACGAATCTCCAGAAATCTCAGCCAATATTTTTTCACCCAAACTGGATGATACTTTCAGGTAATGATCAGTAAACAAAGGCGAGTTGGTTCCCCAAATTTCGTTCTTCTATGTTGAAGCGTTCATTTCCAGTAACAGTTTGAATTTTGAGGTTTCACTCTGTTTTCTCCTATATTGATAGATGTATTTGGAACTCTAAATCGAACACGGTTTGTGCTAGTTTCTTGAAACTTGACACAGTGAAGTAGTTTCACGTTCTATCTCTATGTTTTGTTTCCTCTTGATGTAGCCCTAAGCACTGACTGGCGAGAAACACATTCATGGAAAGGGGTTGCGAAGCTTCCAAAAATTACGAATCTCCAGAAATCTCAGCAAATATTTTTTCATCCAAACTGGATGATACTTTCAGGTAATGATCAGTACACTAAGGAGACTTGGTTCCCCAAATTTCGTTCTTCTATGTTGAAGCGTTCATTTCCAGTAACAGTTTGAATTTTGAGGTTTCACTCTGTTTTCTCCTATATTGATAGATGTATTTGGAACTCTAAATCCAACACGGTTTGTGCTAGCTTTTTGAAACTTGACACAGTAAAGTAGTTTCACGTTCTATCTCTATGTTTTGTTTCCTCTTGATGTAGCCCTAAGCAGTGACTGGCGAGAAGCACTTTCATGGAAAGGGGTTGCCAAGCTTGCAAAAATTACGAATCTCCAGAAATGTCAGCAAATATTTTTTCAACCACACTGGATGATACTTTCAGGTAATGATCAGTACACTAAGGCGACTTGGTTCCCCAAATTTCGTTCTTCTATGTTGAAGCGTTCATTTCCAGTAACAGTTTGAATTTTTAGGTTTCACTCTGTTTTCTCCTATATTGATAGATGTATTTGGAACTCTAAATCCAACACGGTTTGTGCTAGCTTCTTGAAACTTGACACAGTAAAGTAGTTTCACGTTCTATCTCTATGTATTGTTTCCTCTTGATGTAGCCCTAAGCACTGACTGGCGAGAAACACTTTCATTGAAAGGGTTTGCCTAGCTTCCAAAAATTACGAATCTCCAGAAATGTCAGCAAATATTTTTTCACCCAAACTGGATGATACTTTCAGGTAATGATCAGTACACTAAGGCGACTTGGTTCCCCAAATTTCGTTCTTCTATGTTGAAGCATTCATTTCCAGTAACAGTTTGAATTTTGAGGTTTCACTCTGTTTTCTCCTTTATTGATAGATGTATTTGGAACTCTAAATCCAACACGGTTTGTGCTAGCTTCTTGAAACTTGACACAGTAAAGAAGTTTCACGTTCTATCTCTATGTTTTGTTTCCTCTTGATGTAGCCCTAAGCACTGACTGGCGAGAAACACTTTCATGGAAAGGGTTTGCCTAGCTTCCAAAAATTACGAATCTCCAGAAATCTCAGCAAATATTTTTTCACCCAAACTGGATGATACTTTCAGGTAATGATCAGTACACTAAGGCGACTTGGTTCCCCAAATTTCGTTCTTCTATGTTGAAGCGTTCATTTCCAGTAACAGTTTGAATTTTGAGGTTTCACTCTGTTTTCTCCTATACTGATAGATGTATTTGGAACTCTAAATCGAACACGGTTTCTGCTAGCTTCTTGAAACTTGACACAGTAAAGTAGTTTCACGTTCTATCTCTATGTTTTGTTTCCTCTTGATGTAGCCCTAAGCAGTGACTGGCGAGAAGCACTTTCATGGAAAGGGGTTGCCAAGCTTCCAAAAATTACGAATCTCCAGAAATCTCAGCAAGTATTTTTTCACCCAAACGGGATGATACTTTCAGGTAATGATCAGTACACTAAGGTGACTTGGTTCCCCAAATTTTGTTCTTCTATGTTGAAGCGTTCATTTCTAGTAACAGTTTGAATTTTTAGGTTTCACTCTGTTTTCTCCTATATTGATAGATGTATTTGCAACTCTAAATCCAACACGGTTTGTGCTAGCTTCTTGAAACTTGACACAGTAAAGTAGTTTCACGTTCTATCTCTATGTTTTGTTTCCTCTTGATGTAGCCTTAAGCACTGACTGGCGAGAAACACTTTCATGAAAAGGGTTTGCCTAGCTTCCAAAAATTACGAATCTCCAGAAAGCAAATATTTTTTCACCCAAAGTGGATGATACTTTCAGGTAATGATCAGTACACTAAGGCGACTTGGTTCCCCAAATTTCGTTCTTCTATGTTGAAGCGTTCATTTCCAGTAACAGTTTGAATTTTGAGGTTTCACTCTGTTTTCTCCTATATTGATAGATGTATTTGGAACTCTAAATCCAACACGGTTTGTGCTAGCTTCTTGAAACTTGACACAGTAAAGTAGTTTCACGTTCTATCTCTATGTTTTGTTTCCTCTTGATGTAGCCCTAAGCAGTGACTGGCGAGAAGCACTTTCATGGAAAGGGGTTGCCAAGCTTCCAAAAATTACGAATCTCCAGAAATGTCAGCAAATATTTTTTCACCCAAACTGGATGATACTTTCAGGTAATGATCAGTACACTATGGCGACTTGGTTCCCCAAATTTCGTTCTTCTATGTTGAAGCGTTCATTTCCAGTAACAGTTTGAATTTTGAGGTTTCACTCTGTTTTCTCCTATATTGATAGATGTATTTGCAACTCTAAATCCAACACGGTTTGTGCTAGCTTCTTGAAACTTGACACAGTAAAGTAGTTTCACGTTCTATCTCTAGGTTTTGTTTCCTCTTGATGTAGCCCTAAGCAGTGACTGGCGAGAAGCACTTTCATGGAAAGGGGTTGCCAAGCTTCCAAAAATTACGAATCTCCAGAAATCTCAGCAAATATTTTTTCACCCAAACTGGATGATACTTTCAGGTAATGATCAGTACACTAAGGCGACTTGGTTCCCCAAATTTCGTTCTTCTATGTTGAAGCGTTCATTTCCAGTAACAGTTTGAATTTTGAGGTTTCACTCTGTTTTCTCATATATTATAGATGTATTTGGAACTCTAAATCCAACACGGTTTGTGCTAGCTTCTTGAAACTTGACACAGTAAAGTAGTTTCACGTTCTATCTCTATGTTTTGTTTCCTCTTGATGTAGCCCTATGCACTGCCTGACGAGAAACACTTTTATGGAAAGGGTTTGCCTAGCTTCCAAAAATTACGAATCTCCAGAAATCACAGCCAATATTTTTTCACCCAAACTTGATGATACTTTCAGGTAATGATCAGTAAACGAAGGCTACTTGGTTCCCAAAATTTCGTTCTTCTATGTTGAAGCGTTCATTTCCAGTAACAGTTTGAATTTTTAGGTTTCACTCTGTTTTCTCCTATATTATTAGATGTATTTGGAACTCTAAATCGAACACGGTTTGTGCTAGCTTCTTGAAACTTGACACAGTGAAGTAGTTTCACGTTCTATCTCTATGTTTTGTTTCCTCTTGATGTAGCCCTAAGCAGTGACTGGCGAGAAACACTTTCATGGAAAGGGGTTGCCAAGCTTCCAAAAATTACGAATCTCCAGAAACGTCAGCAATTATTTTTTCACCCAAACTGGATGATACTTTCAGGTAATGATCAGTACACTAAGGCGACTTGGTTCCCTAAATTTCGTTCTTCTATGTTGAAGCGTTCATTTCCAGTAACAGTTTGAATTTTGAGGTTTCACTCTGTTTTCTCCTATATTGATAGATGTATTTGGAACTCTAAATCCAACACGGTTTGTGCTAGCTTCTTGAAACTTGACACAGTAAAGTACTTTCACGTTCTATCTCTATGTTTTGTTTCCTCTTGACGTAGCCCTAAGCAGTGACTGGCGAGAAACACTTTCATGGAAAGGGGTTGCCAAGCTTCCAAAAATTACGAATCTCCAGAAATCTCAGCCAATATTTTTTCACCCAAACGGGATGATACTTTCAGGTAATGATCAGTACACTAAGGCGACTTGGTTCCCCAAATTTCGTACTTCTATGTTGAAGCGTTCATTTCCAGTAACAGTTTGAATTTTGAGGTTTCACTCTGTTTTCTCCTATATTGATAGATGTATTTGGAACTCTAAATCCAACACGGTTTGTGCTAGCTTCTTGAAACTTGACACAGTAAAGTAGTTTCACGTTCTATCTCTATGTTTTGTTTCCTCTTGATGTAGCCCTATGCACTGCCTGACGAGAAACACTTTTATGGAAAGGGTTTGCCTAGCTTCCAAAAATTACGAATCTCCAGATATCACAGCCAATATTTTTTCACCCAAACTGGATGATACTTTCAGGTAATGATCAGTAAACGAAGGCTACTTGGTTCCCCAAATTTCGTTCTTCTATGTTGAAGCGTTCATTTCCAGTAACAGTTTGAATTTTTAGGTATCACTCTGTTTTCTCCTATATTGATAGATGTATTTGGAACTCTAAATCGAACACGGTTTGTGCTAGCTTCTTGAAACTTGAGACAGTGAAGTAGTTTCACGTTCTATCTCTATTTTTGGTTCCTCTTGATGTAGCCCTAAGCACTGACTGGCGAGAAACACTTTCATGGAAAGGGGTTGCCAAGCTTCCAAAAATTACGAATCTCCAGAAATCTCAGCCAATATTTTTTCACCCAAACTGGATGATACTTTCAGGTAATGATCAGTACACTAAGGCGACATGGTTCCCCAAATTTCGTTCTTCTATGTTGAAGCGTTCATTTCCAGTAAAAGTTTGAATTTTTAGGTATCACTCTGTTTTCTCCTATATTGATAGATGTATTTGGAACTCTAAATCCAACACGGTTTGTGCTAGCTTCTTGAAACTTGACACAGTAAAGTAGTTTCACGTTCTATCTCTATGTTTTGTTTCCTCTTGACGTAGCCCTAAGCAGTGACTGGCGAGAAACACTTTCATGGAAAGGGGTTGCGAAGCTTCCAAAAATTACGAATCTCCAGAAATGTCAGCAAATATTTTTTCACCCAAACTGGATGATACTTTCAGGTAATGATCAGTACACTAAGGCGACTTGGTTCCCCAAATTTCGTTCTTCTATATTGAAGCGTTCATTTCCAGTAACAGTTTGAATTTTTAGGTTTCACTCTGTTTTCTCCTATATTGATAGATGTATTTGGAACTCTAAATCCAACACGGTTTGTGCTAGCTTCTTGAAACTTGACACAGTAAAGTAGTTTCACGTTCTATCTCTATGTTTTGTTTCCTCTTGATATAGCCCTAAGCAGTGACTGGCGAGAAACACTTTCATGGAAAGGGGTTGCCAAGCTTCCAAAAATTACGAATCTCCAGAAATCTCAGCCAATATTTTTTCACCCAAACTGGATGATACTTTCAGGTAATGATCAGTACACTAAGGCGACTTGGTTCCCCAAATTTCGTTCTTCTATGTTGAAGCGTTCATTTCCAGTAACAGTTTGAATTTTGAGGTTTCACTCTGTTTTCTCCTATATTGATAGATGTATTTGGAACTCTAAATCCAACACGGTTTGTGCTAGCTTCTTGAAACTTGACACAGTAAAGTAGTTTTACGTTCTATCTCTATGTTTTGTTTCCTCTTGATGTAGCCCTATGCACTGACAGGCGAGAAACACTTTCATGGAAAGGGTTTGCCTAGCTTCCAAAAATTACGAATCTCCAGAAATCTCAGCCAATATTTTTTCACCCAAACTGGATGATACTTTCAGGTAATGATCAGTAAACGAAGGCGAGTTGGTTCCCCAAATTTCGTTCTTCTATGTTGAAGCGTTCATTTCCAGTAACAGTTTGAATTTTGAGGTTTCACTCTGTTTTCTCCTATATTGATAGATGTATTTGGAACTCTAAATCGAACACGGTTTGTGCTAGTTTCTTGAAACTTGACACAGTGAAGTAGTTTCACGTTCTATCTCTATGTTTTGTTTCCTCTTGATGTAGCCCTAAGCACTGACTGGCGAGAAACACATTCATGGAAAGGGGTTGCGAAGCTTCCAAAAATTACGAATCTCCAGAAATCTCAGCAAATATTTTTTCACCCAAACTGGATGATACTTTCAGGTAATGATCAGTACACTAAGGCGACTTGGTTCCCCAAATTTCGTTCTTCTATGTTGAAGCGTTCATTTCCAGTAACAGTTTGAATTTTGAGGTTTCACTCTGTTTTCTCCTATATTGATAGATGTATTTGGAACTCTAAATCCAACACGGTTTGTGCTAGCTTTTTGAAACTTGACACAGTAAAGTAGTTTCACGTTCTATCTCTATGTTTTGTTTCCTCTTGATGTAGCCCTAAGCAGTGACTGGCGAGAAGCACTTTCATGGAAAGGGGTTGCCAAGCTTGCAAAAATTACGAATCTCCAGAAATGTCAGCAAATATTTTTTCAACCAAACTGGATGATACTTTCAGGTAATGATCAGTACACTAAGGCGACTTGGTTCCCCAAATTTCGTTCTTCTATGTTGAAGCGTTCATTTCCAGTAACAGTTTGAATTTTTAGGTTTCACTCTGTTTTCTCCTATATTGATAGATGTATTTGGAACTCTAAATCCAACACGGTTTGTGCTAGCTTCTTGAAACTTGACACAGTAAAGTAGTTTCACGTTCTATCTCTATGTATTGTTTCCTCTTGATGTAGCCCTAAGCACTGACTGGCGAGAAACACTTTCATTGAAAGGGTTTGCCTAGCTTCCAAAAATTACGAATCTCCAGAAATATCAGCAAATATTTTTTCACCCAAACTGGATGATACTTTCAGGTAATGATCAGTACACTAAGGCGACTTGGTTCCCCAAATTTCGTTCTTCTATGTTGAAGCATTCATTTCCAGTAACAGTTTGAATTTTGAGGTTTCACTCTGTTTTCTCCTTTATTGATAGATGTATTTGGAACTCTAAATCCAACACGGTTTGTGCTAGCTTCTTGAAACTTGACACAGTAAAGAAGTTTCACGTTCTATCTCTATGTTTTGTTTCCTCTTGATGTAGCCCTAAGCACTGACTGGCGAGAAACACTTTCATGGAAAGGGTTTGCCTAGCTTCCAAAAATTACGAATCTCCAGAAATCTCAGCAAATATTTTTTCACCCAAACTGGATGATACTTTCAGGTAATGATCAGTACACTAAGGCGACTTGGTTCCCCAAATTTCGTTCTTCTATGTTGAAGCGTTCATTTCCAGTAACAGTTTGAATTTTGAGGTTTCACTCTGTTTAATCCTATATTGATAGATGTATTTGGAACTCTAAATCGAACACGGTTTCTGCTAGCTTCTTGAAACTTGACACAGTAAAGTAGTTTCACGTTCTATCTCTATGTTTTGTTTCCTCTTGATGTAGCCCTAAGCAGTGACTGGCGAGAAGCACTTTCATGGAAAGGGGTTGCCAAGCTTCCAAAAATTACGAATCTCCAGAAATGTCAGCAAATATTTTTTCATCCAAACTGGATGATACTTTCAGGTAATGATCAGTACACTAAGGCGACTTTGTTCCCCAAATCTCGTTCTTCTATGTTGAAGCGTTCATTTCCAGTAACAGTATGAATTTTGAGGTTTCACTCTGTTTTCTCCTATATTGATAGATGTATTTGGAACTCTAAATCCAACACGGTTTGTGCTAGCTTCTTGAATCTTGACACAGTGAATTAGTTTCACGTTCTATCTCTATGTTTTGTTTCCTCTTTATTTAGCCCTAAGCACTGACTGGCGAGAAACACTTTCATGGAAAGGGTTGCGAAGCTTCCAAAAATTACGAATCTCCAGAAATCTCAGCCAATATTTTTTCACCCAAACTGGATGATACTTTCAGGTAATGATCAGTAAACTAAAGCGACTTGGTTCCCCAAATTTCGTTCTTCTATGTTGAAGTGTTCATCTCCAGTAACAGTTTGAATTTTTAGGTATCACTCTGTTTTCTCCTATATTGATAGATGTATTTGGAACTCTAAATCCAACACGGTTTGTGCTAGCTTCTTGAAACTTGACACAGTAAAGTAGTTTCACGTTCTGTCTCTATGTTTTGTTTCCTCTTGATGTAGCCCTAAGCACTGACTGGCGAGAAACACTTTCATGGAAAGGGTTTTCCTAGCTTCCAAAAATTACGAATCTCCAGAAATCTCAGCCAATATTTTTTCACCCAAACTGGATGATACTTTCAGGTAATTATCAGTACACTAAGGCGACTTGGTTCCCCAAATTTCGTTCTTCTATGTTGAAGCGTTCATTTCCAGTAACAGTTTGAATTTTGAGGTTTCACTCTGTTTTCTCCTATATTGATAGATGTATTTGCAACTCTAAATCGAACACGGTTTGTGCTAGCTTCTTGAAACTTGACACAGTAAAGTAGTTTCACGTTCTATCTCTATGTTTTGTTTCCTCTTGATGTAGCCCTAAGCAGTGACTGGCGAGAAGCACTTTCATGGAAAGGGGTTGCCAAGCTTCCAAAAATTACGAATCTCCAGAAATCTCAGCAAGTATTTTTTCACCCAAACGGGATGATACTTTCAGGTAATGATCAGTACACTAAGGTGACTTGGTTCCCCAAATTTTGTTCTTCTATGTTGAAGCGTTCATTTCTAGTAACAGTTTGAATTTTTAGGTTTCACTCTGTTTTCTCCTATATTGATAGATGTATTTGCAACTCTAAATCCAACACGGTTTGTGCTAGCTTCTTGAAACTTGACACAGTAAAGTAGTTTCACGTTCTATCTCTATGTTTTGTTTCCTCTTGATGTAGCCCTAAGCACTGACTGGCGAGAAACA
This sequence comes from Spermophilus citellus, assembly GCF_964194105.1. Taxonomy (NCBI): domain Eukaryota; kingdom Metazoa; phylum Chordata; class Mammalia; order Rodentia; family Sciuridae; genus Spermophilus; species Spermophilus citellus. The sequence continues at coordinate 243,405 of NW_027672784.1, read as the reverse complement.
CTTTCATGGAAAGGGTTTGCCTAGCTTCCAAAAATTACGAATCTCCAGAAATGTCAGCAAATATTTTTTCACCCAAACTGGATGATACTTTCAGGTAATGATCAGTACACTAAGGCGACTTGGTTCCCCAAATTTCGTTCTTCTATGTTGAAGCGTTCATTTCCAGTAACAGTTTGAATTTTGAGGTTTCACTCTGTTTTCTCCCATATTGATAGATGTATTTGGAACTCTAAATCGAACACGGTTTGTGCTAGCTTCTTGAAACTTGACACAGTAAAGTAGTTTCACGTTCTATCTCTATGTTTTGTTTCCTCTTGATGTAGCCCTAAGCAGTGACTGGCGAGAAACACTTTCATGGAAAGGGGTTGCCAAGCTTCCAAAAATTACGAATCTCCAGAAATGTCAGCAAATATTTTTTCATCCAAACTGGATGATACTTTCAGGTAATGATCAGTACACTAAGGCGACTTGGTTCCCCAAATTTTGTTCTTCTATGTTGAAGCGTTCATTTCCAGTAACAGTTTGAATTTTGAGGTTTCACTCTGTTTTCTCCTATATTGATGGATGTATTTGGAACTCTAAATCGAACACGGTTTGTACTAGCTTCTTGAAACTTGACACAGTAAAGTAGTTTCACGTTCTATCTCTATGTTTTGTTTCCTCTTGATGTAGCCCTAAGCAATGACTGGCGAGAAGCACTTTCATGGAAAGGGGTTGCCAAGCTTCCAAAAATTACGAATCTCCAGAAATGTCAGCAAATATTTTTTCACCCAAACTGGATGATACTTTCAGGTAATGATCAGTAAACGAAGGCGACTTTGTACCCCAAATCTCGTTCTTCTATGTTGAAGCGTTCATTTCCAGTAACAGTATGAATTTTGAGGTTTCACTCTGTTTTCTCCTATATTGATAGATGTATTTGGAACTCTAAATCCAACACGGTTTGTGCTAGCTTCTTGAAACTTGACACAGTGAAGTAGTTTCACGTTCTATCTCTATGTTTTGTTTCCTCTTGATGTAGCCCTAAGCACTGACTGGCGAGAAACCCTTTCATGGAAAGGGGTTGCGAAGCTTCCAAAAATTACGAATCTCCAGAAATTCCAGCCAATATTTTTTCACCCAAACTGGATGATACTTTCAGGTAATGATCAGTACACTAAGGCGACTTGGTTCCCCAAATTTCGTTCTTCTATGTTGAAGTGTTCATTTCCAGTAACAGTTTGAATTTTTAGGTATCACTCTGTTTTCTCCTATATTGATAGATGTATTTGGAACTCTAAATCCAACACGGTTTGTGCTAGCTTCTTGAAACTTGACAAAATAAAGTAGTTTCACGTTCTATGTCTATGTTTTGTTTCCTCTTGACGTAGCCCTAAGCACTGACTGGCGAGAAACACTTCCATGGAAAGGGTTTGCCTAGCTTCCAAAAATTACGAATCTCCAGAAATCTCAGCAAATATTTTTTCACCCAAACTGGATGATACTTTCAGGTAATGATCAGTACACTAAGGTGACTTGGTTCCCCAAATTTTGTTCTTCTATGTTGAAGCGTTCATTTCCAGTAACAGTTTGAATTTTTAGGTTTCACTCTGTTTTCTCCTATATTGATAGATGTATTTGCAACTTTAAATCCAACACGGTTTGTGCTAGCTTCTTGAAACTTGACACAGTAAAGTAGTTTCACGTTCTATCTCTATGTTTTGTTTCCTCTTGATGTAGCCCTAAGCAGTGACTGGCTAGAAACACTTTCATGGAAAGGGGTTGCCAAGCTTCCAAAAATTACGAATCTCCAGAAATGTCAGCAAATATTTTTTCACCCAAACTGGATGATACTTTCATGTAATGATCAGTACACTAAGGCGACTTGGTTCCCCAAATTTCGTTCTTCTATGTTGAAGCGTTCATTTCCAGTAACAGTTTGAATTTTTAGGATTCACTCTGTTTTCTCCTATATTGATAGATATATTTGGAACTCTAAATACAACACGGTTTGTGCTAGCTTCTTGAAACTTGACACAGTAAAGTAGTTTCTCGTTCTATCTCTATGTTATGTTTCCTCTTGATGTAGCCCTATGCACTGACTGGCGAGAAACACTTTCATGGAAAGGGTTTGCCTAGCTTCCAAAAATTACGAATCTCCAGAAATCTCAGCAAATATTTTTTCACCCAAACTGGATGATACTTTCAGGTAATGATCAGTACACTAAGGCGACTTGGTTCCCCAAATTTCGTTCTTCTATGTTGAAGCGTTCATTTCCAGTAACAGTTTGAATTTTGAGGTTTCACTCTGTTTTCTCCTATATTGATAGATGTATTTGGAACTCTAAATCCAACACGGTTTGTGCTAGCTTTTTGAAACTTGACACAGTAAAGTAGTTTCACGTTCTATCTCTATGTTTTGTTTCCTCTTGATGTAGCCCTAAGCAGTGACTGGCGAGAAGCACTTTCATGGAAAGGGGTTGCCAAGCTTGCAAAAATTACGAATCTCCAGAAATGTCAGCAAATATTTTTTCACCCAAACTGGATGATACTTTCAGGTAATGATCAGTACACTAAGGCGACTTGGTTCCCCAAATTTCGTTCTTCTATGTTGAAGCGTTCATTTCCAGTAACAGTTTGAATTTTTAGGTTTCACTCTGTTTTCTCCTATATTGATAGATGTATTTGCAACTTTAAATCCAACACGGTTTGTGCTAGCTTCTTGAAACTTGACACAGTAAAGTAGTTTCACGTTCTATCTCTATGTTTTGTTTCCTCTTGATGTAGCCCTAAGCAGTGACTGGCTAGAAACACTTTCATGGAAAGGGGTTGCCAAGCTTCCAAAAATTACGAATCTCCAGAAATGTCAGCAAATATTTTTTCACCCAAACTGGATGATACTTTCATGTAATGATCAGTACACTAAGGCGACTTGGTTCCCCAAATTTCGTTCTTCTATGTTGAAGCGTTCATTTCCAGTAACAGTTTGAATTTTTAGGATTCACTCTGTTTTCTCCTATATTGATAGATATATTTGGAACTCTAAATACAACACGGTTTGTGCTAGCTTCTTGAAACTTGACACAGTAAAGTAGTTTCACGTTCTATCTCTATGTTATGTTTCCTCTTGATGTAGCCCTATGCACTGACTGGCGAGAAACACTTTCATGGAAAGGGTTTGCCTAGCTTCCAAAAATTACGAATCTCCAGAAATCTCAGCAAATATTTTTTCACCCAAACTGGATGATACTTTCAGGTAATGATCAGTACACTAAGGCGACTTGGTTCCCCAAATTTCGTTCTTCTATGTTGAAGCGTTCATTTCCAGTAACAGTTTGAATTTTGAGGTTTCACTCTGTTTTCTCCTATATTGATAGATGTATTTGGAACTCTAAATCCAACACGGTTTGTGCTAGCTTTTTGAAACTTGACACAGTAAAGTAGTTTCACGTTCTATCTCTATGTTTTGTTTCCTCTTGATGTAGCCCTAAGCAGTGACTGGCGAGAAGCACTTTCATGGAAAGGGGTTGCCAAGCTTGCAAAAATTACGAATCTCCAGAAATGTCAGCAAATATTTTTTCACCCAAACTGGATGATACTTTCAGGTAATGATCAGTACACTAAGGCGACTTGGTTCCCCAAATTTCGTTCTTCTATGTTGAAGCGTTCATTTCCAGTAACAGTTTGAATTTTTAGGTTTCACTCTGTTTTCTCCTATATTGATAGATGTATTTGGAACTCTAAATCCAACACGGTTTGTGCTAGCTTCTTGAAACTTGACACAGTAAAGTAGTTTCACGTTCTATCTCTATGTTTTGTTTCCTCTTGATGTAGCCCTAAGCACTGACTGGCGAGAAACACTTTCATTGAAAGGGTTTGCCTAGCTTCCAAAAATTACGAATCTCCAGAAATGTCAGCAAATATTTTTTCACCCAAACTGGATGATACTTTCAGGTAATGATCAGTACACTAAGGCGACTTGGTTCCCCAAATTTCGTTCTTCTATGTTGAAGCGTTCATTTCCAGTAACAGTTTGAATTTTTAGGTTTCACTCTGTTTTCTCCTATATTGATAGATGTATTTGGAACTCTAAATCCAACACGGTTTGTGCTAGCTTCTTGAAACTTGACACAGTAAAGTAGTTTCACGTTCTATCTCTATGTTTTGTTTCCTCTTGATGTAGCCCTAAGCACTGACTGGCGAGAAACACTTTCATTGAAAGGGTTTGCCTAGCTTCCAAAAATTACGAATCTCCAGAAATGTCAGCAAATATTTTTTCACCCAAACTGGATGATACTTTCAGGTAATGATCAGTACACTAAGGCGACTTGGTTCCCCAAATTTCGTTCTTCTATGTTGAAGCATTCATTTCCAGTAACAGTTTGTATTTTGAGGTTTCACTCTGTTTTCTCCTTTATTGATAGATGTATTTGGAACTCTAAATCCAACACGGTTTGTGCTAGCTTCTTGAAACTTGACACAGTAAAGAAGTTTCACGTTCTATCTCTATGTTTTGTTTCCTCTTGATGTAGCCCTAAGCACTGACTGGCGAGAAACACTTTCATGGAAAGGGTTTGCCTAGCTTCCAAAAATTACGAATCTCCAGAAATCTCAGCAAATATTTTTTCACCCAAACTGGATGATACTTTCAGGTAATGATCAGTACACTAAGGCGACTTGGTTCCCCAAATTTCGTTCTTCTATGTTGAAGCGTTCATTTCCAGTAACAGTTTGAATTTTGAGGTTTCACTCTGTTTTCTCCTATATTGATAGATGTATTTGGAACTCTAAATCGAACACGGTTTGTGCTAGCTTCTTGAAACTTGACACAGTAAAGTAGTTTCACGTTCTATCTCTATGTTTTGTTTCCTCTTGATGTAGCCCTAAGCAGTGACTGGCGAGAAGCACTTTCATGGAAAGGGGTTGCCAAGCTTCCAAAAATTACGAATCTCCAGAAATGTCAGCAAATATTTTTTCATCCAAACTGGATGATACTTTCAGGTAATGATCAGTACACTAAGGCGACTTTGTTCCCCAAATCTCGTTCTTCTATGTTGAAGCGTTCATTTCCAGTAACAGTATGAATTTTGAGGTTTCACTCTGTTTTCTCCTATATTGATAGATGTATTTGGAACTCTAAATCCAACACGGTTTGTGCTAGCTTCTTGAATCTTGACACAGTGAATTAGTTTCACGTTCTATCTCTATGTTTTGTTTCCTCTTGATTTAGCCCTAAGCACTGACTGGCGAGAAACACTTTCATGGAAAGGGTTGCGAAGCTTCCAAAAATTACGAATCTCCAGAAATCTCAGCCAATATTTTTTCACCCAAACTGGATGATACTTTCAGGTAATGATCAGTAAACTAAAGCGACTTGGTTCCCCAAATTTCGTTCTTCTATGTTGAAGCGTTCATCTCCAGTAACAGTTTGAATTTTTAGGTATCACTCTGTTTTCTCCTATATTGATAGATGTATTTGGAACTCTAAATCCAACACGGTTTGTGCTAGCTTCTTGAAACTTGACACAGTAAAGTAGTTTCACGTTCTATCTCTATGTTTTGTTTCCTCTTGACGTAGCCCTAAGCAGTGACTGGCGAGAAACTCTTTCATGGAAAGGGGTTGCCAAGCTTCCAAAAATTACGAATCTCCAGAAATCTCAGCAAATATTTTTCAAGCAAACGGGATGATACTTTCAGGTAATGATCAGTACACTAAGGCGACTTGGTTCCCCAAATTTCGTTCTTCTATGTTGAAGCGTTCATTTCCAGTAACAGTTTGAATTTTGAGGTTTCACTCTGTTTTCTCCTATATTGATAGATGTATTTGGAACTCTAAATCGAACACGGTTTGTGCTAGCTTCTTGAAACTTGACACAGTAAAGTAGTTTCACGTTCTATCTCTATGTTTTGTTTCCTCTTGATGTAGCCCTAAGCACTGACTGGCGAGAAACACTTTCATGGAAAGGGTTTGCCTAGCTTCCAAAAATTACGAATCTCCAGAAATCTCAGCCAATATTTTTTCACCCAAACTGGATGATACTTTCAGGTAATTATCAGTACACTAAGGCGACTTGGTTCCCCAAATTTCGTTCTTCTATGTTGAAGCGTTCATTTCCAGTAACAGTTTGAATTTTGAGGTTTCACTCTGTTTTATCCTATATTGATAGATGTATTTGCAACTCTAAATCGAACACGGTTTTTGCTAGCTTCTTGAAACTTGACACAGTAAAGTAGTTTCACGTTCTATCTCTATGTTTTGTTTCCTCTTGATGTAGCCCTAAGCAGTGACTGGCGAGAAGCACTTTCATGGAAAGGGGTTGCCAAGCTTCCAAAAATTACGAATCTCCAGAAATCTCAGCAAGTATTTTTTCACCCAAACTGGATGATACTTTCAGGTAATGATCAGTACACTAAGGTGACTTGGTTCCCCAAATTTTGTTCTTCTATGTTGAAGCGTTCATTTCTAGTAACAGTTTGAATTTTTAGGTTTCACTCTGTTTTCTCCTATATTGATAGATGTATTTGCAACTCTAAATCCAACACGGTTTGTGCTAGCTTCTTGAAACTTGACACAGTAAAGTAGTTTCACGTTCTATCTCTATGTTTTGTTTCCTCTTGATGTAGCCCTAAGCACTGACTGGCGAGAAACACTTTCATGGAAAGGGTTTGCCTAGCTTCCAAAAATTACGAATCTCCAGAAATGTCAGCAAATATTTTTTCACCAAAACTGGATGATACTTTCAGGTAATGATCAGTACACTAAGGCGACTTGGTTCCCCAAATTTCGTTCTTCTATGTTGAAGCGTTCATTTCCAGTAACAGTTTGAATTTTGAGGTTTCACTCTGTTTTCTCCCATATTGATAGATGTATTTGGAACTCTAAATCGAACACGGTTTGTGCTAGCTTCTTGAAACTTGACACAGTAAAGTGGTTTCACGTTCTATCTCTATGTTTTGTTTCCTCTTGATGTAGCCCTAAGCAGTGACTGGCGAGAAACACTTTCATGGAAAGGGGTTGCCAAGCTTCCAAAAATTACGAATCTCCAGAAATGTCAGCAAATATTTTTTCATCCAAACTGGATGATACTTTCAGGTAATGATCAGTACACTAAGGCGACTTGGTTCCCCAAATTTTGTTCTTCTATGTTGAAGCGTTCATTTCCAGTAACAGTTTGAATTTTGAGGTTTCACTCTGTTTTCTCCTATATTGATGGATGTATTTGGAACTCTAAATCGAACACGGTTTGTACTAGCTTCTTGAAACTTGACACAGTAAAGTAGTTTCACGTTCTATGTCTATGTTTTGTTTCCTCTTGATGTAGCCCTAAGCAGTGACTGGCGAGAAGCACTTTCATGGAAAGGGGTTGCCAAGCTTCCAAAAATTACGAATCTCCAGAAATGTCAGCAAATATTTTTTCACCCAAACTGGATGATACTTTCATGTAATGATCAGTACACTACGGCGACTTGGTTCCCCAAATTTCGTTCTTCTATGTTGAAGCGTTCATTTCCAGTAACAGTTTGAATTTTTAGGATTCACTCTGTTTTCTCCTATATTGATAGATATATTTGGAACTCTAAATACAACACGGTTGGTGCTAGCTTCTTGAAACTTGACACAGTAAAGTAGTTTCACGTTCTATCTCTATGTTATGTTTCCTCTTGATGTAGCCCTATGCACTGACTGGCGAGAAACACTTTCATGGAAAGGGTTTGCCTAGCTTCCAAAAATTACGAATCTCCAGAAATCTCAGCCAATATTTTTTCACCCAAACTGGATGATACTTTCAGGTAATGATCAGTAAACAAAGGCGACTTGGTTCCCCAAATTTCGTTCTTCTATGTTGAAGCGTTCATTTCCAGTAACAGTTTGAATTTTGAGGTTTCACTCTGTTTTCTCCTATATTGATAGATGTATTTGGAACTCTAAATCGAACACGGTTTGTGCTAGCTTCTTGAATCTTGACACAGTGAATTAGTTTCACGTTCTATCTCTATGTTTTGTTTCCTCTTGATTTAGCCCTAAGCACTGACTGGCGAGAAACACTTTCATGGAAAGGGTTGCGAAGCTTCCAAAAATTACGAATCTCCAGAAATCTCAGCCAATATTTTTTCACCCAAACTGGATGATACTTTCAGGTAATGATCAGTAAACTAAGGCGACTTGGTTCCCCAAATTTCGTTCTTCTATGTTGAAGCGTTCATCTCCAGTAACAGTTTGAATTTTTAGGTATCACTCTGTTTTCTCCTATATTGATAGATGTATTTGGAACTCTAAATCCAACACGGTTTGTGCTAGCTTCTTGAAACTTGACACAGTAAAGTAGTTTCACGTTCTATCTCTATGTTTTGTTTCCTCTTGACGTAGCCCTAAGCAGTGACTGGCGAGAAACACTTTCATGGAAAGGGGTTGCCAAGCTTGCAAAAATTACGAATCTCCAGAAATCTCAGCAAATATTTTTTCAAGCAAACTGGATGATACTTTCAGGTAATGATCAGTACACTAAGGCGACTTGGTTCCCCAAATTTCGTTCTTCTATGTTGAAGCGTTCATTTCCAGTAACAGTTTGAATTTTGAGGTTTCACTCTGTTTTCTCCTATATTGATAGATGTATTTGGAACTCTAAATCCAACACGGTTTGTGCTAGCTTCTTGAAACTTGACACAGTAAAGTAGTTTCACGTTCTATCTCTATGTTTTGTTTCCTCTTGATGTAGCCCTAAGCACTGACTGGCGAGAAACACTTTCATGGAAAGGGTTTGCCTAGCTTCCAAAAATTACGAATCTCCAGAAATCTCAGCCAATATTTTTTCACCCAAACTGGATGATACTTTCAGGTAATGATCAGTACACTAAGGTGACTTGGTTCCCCAAATTTCGTTCTTCTATGTTGAAGCGTTCATTTCCAGTAACAGTTTGAATTTTGAGGTTTCACTCTGTTTTCTCCTATATTGATAAATGTATTTGCAACTCTAAATCGAACACGGTTTTTGCTAGCTTCTTGAAACTTGACACAGTAAAGTAGTTTCACGTTCTATCTCTATGTTTTGTTTCCTCTTGATGTAGCCCTAAGCAGTGACTGGCGAGAAGCACTTTCATGGAAAGGGGTTGCCAAGCTTCCAAAAATTACGAATCTCCAGAAATGTCAGCAAATATTTTTTCATCCAAACTGGATGATACTTTCAGGTAATGATCAGTACACTAAGGCGACTTGGTTCCCCAAATTTCGTTCTTCTATGTTGAAGCGTTCATTTCCAGTAACAGTTTGAATTTTGAGGTTTCAGTCTGTTTTCTCCTATATTGATGGATGTATTTGGAACTCTAAATAGAACACGGTTTGTACTAGCTTCTTGAAACTTGACACAGTAAAGTAGTTTCACGTTCTATCTCTATGTTTTGTTTCCTCTTGATGTAGCCCTAAGCAATGACTGGCGAGAAGCACTTTCATGGAAAGGGGTTGCCAAGCTTCCAAAAATTACGAATCTCCAGAAATGTCAGCAAATATTTTTTCACCCAAACTGGATGATACTTTCAGGTAATGATCAGTAAACGAAGGCGACTTTGTACCCCAAATCTCGTTCTTCTATGTTGAAGCGTTCATTTCCAGTAACAGTATGAATTTTGAGGTTTCACTCTGTTTTCTCCTATATTGATAGATGTATTTGGAACTCTAAATCCAACATGGTTTGTGCTAGCTTCTTGAAACTTGACACAGTGAAGTAGTTTCACGTTCTATCTCTATGTTTTGTTTCCTCTTGATGTAGCCCTAAGCACTGACTGGCGAGAAACCCTTTCATGGAAAGGGGTTGCGAAGCTTCCAAAAATTACGAATCTCCAGAAATTCCAGCCAATATTTTTTCACCCAAACTGGATGATACTTTCAGGTAATGATCAGTACACTAAGGCGACTTGGTTCCCCAAATTTCGTTCTTCTATGTTGAAGTGTTCATTTCCAGTAACAGTTTGAATTTTTAGGTATCACTCTGTTTTCTCCTATATTGATAGATGTATTTGGAACTCTAAATCCAACACGGTTTGTGCTAGCTTCTTGAAACTTGACACAATAAAGTAGTTTCACGTTCTATGTCTATGTTTTGTTTCCTCTTGACGTAGCCCTAAGCACTGAATGGCGAGATACACTTCCATGGAAAGAGTTTGCCTAGCTTCCAAAAATTACGAATCTCCAGAAATCTCAGCAAATATTTTTTCACCCAAACTGGATGATACTTTCATGTAATGATCAGTACACTAAGGCGACTTGGTTCCCCAAATTTCGTTCTTCTATGTTGAAGCGTTCATTTCCAGTAACAGTTTGAAATTTTAGGATTCACTCTGTTTTCTCCTATATTGATAGATGTATTTGGAACTCTAAATACAACACGGTTTGTGCTAGCTTCTTGAAACTTGACACAGTAAAGTAGTTTCACGTTCTATCTCTATGTTATGTTTCCTCTTGATGTAGCCCTATGCACTGACTGGCGAGAAACACTTTCATGGAAAGGGTTTGCCTAGCTTCCAAAAATTACGAATCTCCAGAAATCTCAGCCAATATTTTTTCACCCAAACTGGATGATACTTTCAGGTAATGATCAGTAAACGAAGGCGACTTGGTTCCCCAAATTTCGTTCTTCTATGTTGAAGCGTTCATTTCCAGTAACAGTTTGAATTTTGAGGTTTCACTCTGTTTTCTCCTATATTGATAGATGTATTTGGAACTCTAAATCGAACACGGTTTCTGCTAGCTTCTTGAAACTTGACACAGTAAAGTAGTTTCACGTTCTATCTCTATGTTTTGTTTCCTCTTGATGTAGCCCTAAGCAGTGACTGGCGAGAAGCACTTTCATGGAAAGGGGTTGCCAAGCTTCCAAAAATTACGAATCTCCAGAAATGTCAGCAAATATTTTTTCATCCAAACTGGATGATACTTTCAGGTAATGATCAGTACACTAAGGCGACTTTGTTCCCCAAATCTCGTTCTTCTATGTTGAAGCGTTCATTTCCAGTAACAGTATGAATTTTGAGGTTTCACTCTGTTTTCTCCTATATTGATAGATGTATTTGGAACTCTAAATCCAACACGGTTTGTGCTAGCTTCTTGAATCTTGACACAGTGAATTAGTTTCACGTTCTATCTCTATGTTTTGTTTCCTCTTTATTTAGCCCTAAGCACTGACTGGCGAGAAACACTTTCATGGAAAGGGTTGCGAAGCTTCCAAAAATTACGAATCTCCAGAAATCTCAGCCAATATTTTTTCACCCAAACTGGATGATACTTTCAGGTAATGATCAGTAAACTAAAGCGACTTGGTTCCCCAAATTTCGTTCTTCTATGTTGAAGTGTTCATCTCCAGTAACAGTTTGAATTTTTAGGTATCACTCTGTTTTCTCCTATATTGATAGATGTATTTGGAACTCTAAATCCAACACGGTTTGTGCTAGCTTCTTGAAACTTGACACAGTAAAGTAGTTTCACGTTCTATCTCTATGTTTTGTTTCCTCTTGACGTAGCCCTAAGCAGTGACTGGCGAGAAACTCTTTCATGGAAAGGGGTTGCCAAGCTTCCAAAAATTACGAATCTCCAGAAATCTCAGCAAATATTTTTCAAGCAAACGGGATGATACTTTCAGGTAATGATCAGTACACTAAGGCGACTTGGTTCCCCAAATTTCGTTCTTCTATGTTGAAGCGTTCATTTCCAGTAACAGTTTGAATTTTGAGGTTTCACTCTGTTTTCTCCTATATTGATAGATGTATTTGGAACTCTAAATCGAACACGGTTTGTGCTAGCTTCTTGAAACTTGACACAGTAAAGTAGTTTCACGTTCTATCTCTATGTTTTGTTTCCTCTTGATGTAGCCCTAAGCACTGACTGGCGAGAAACACTTTCATGGAAAGGGTTTTCCTAGCTTCCAAAAATTACGAATCTCCAGAAATCTCAGCCAATATTTTTTCACCCAAACTGGATGATACTTTCAGGTAATTATCAGTACACTAAGGCGACTTGGTTCCCCAAATTTCGTTCTTCTATGTTGAAGCGTTCATTTCCAGTAACAGTTTGAATTTTGAGGTTTCACTCTGTTTTATCCTATATTGATAGATGTATTTGCAACTCTAAATCGAACACGGTTTTTGCTAGCTTCTTGAAACTTGACACAGTAAAGTAGTTTCACGTTCTATCTCTATGTTTTGTTTCCTCTTGATGTAGCCCTAAGCAGTGACTGGCGAGAAGCACTTTCATGGAAAGGGGTTGCCAAGCTTCCAAAAATTACGAATCTCCAGAAATCTCAGCAAGTATTTTTTCACCCAAACGGGATGATACTTTCAGGTAATGATCAGTACACTAAGGTGACTTGGTTCCCCAAATTTTGTTCTTCTATGTTGAAGCGTTCATTTCTAGTAACAGTTTGAATTTTTAGGTTTCACTCTGTTTTCTCCTATATTGATAGATGTATTTGCAACTCTAAATCCAACACGGTTTGTGCTAGCTTCTTGAAACTTGACACAGTAAAGTAGTTTCACGTTCTATCTCTATGTTTTGTTTCCTCTTGATGTAGCCCTAAGCACTGACTGGCGAGAAACACTTTCATGGAAAGGGTTTGCCTAGCTTCCAAAAATTACGAATCTCCAGAAATGTCAGCAAATATTTTTTCACCCAAACTGGATGATACTTTCAGGTAATGATCAGTACACTAAGGCGACTTGGTTCCCAAATTTCGTTCTTCTATGTTGAAGCGTTCATTTCCAGTAACAGTTTGAATTTTGAGGTTTCACTCTGTTTTCTCCCATATTGATAGATGTATTTGGAACTCTAAATCGAACACGGTTTGTGCTAGCTTCTTGAAACTTGACACAGTAAAGTAGTTTCACGTTCTATCTCTATGTTTTGTTTCCTCTTGATGTAGCCCTAAGCAGTGACTGGCGAGAAACACTTTCATGGAAAGGGGTTGCCAAGCTTCCAAAAATTACGAATCTCCAGAAATGTCAGCAAATATTTTTTCATCCAAACTGGATGATACTTTCAGGTAATGATCAGTACACTAAGGCGACTTGGTTCCCCAAATTTTGTTCTTCTATGTTGAAGCGTTCATTTCCAGTAACAGTTTGAATTTTGAGGTTTCACTCTGTTTTCTCCTATATTGATGGATGTATTTGGAACTCTAAATCGAACACGGTTTGTACTAGCTTCTTGAAACTTGACACAGTAAAGTAGTTTCACGTTCTATCTCTATGTTTTGTTTCCTCTTGATGTAGCCCTAAGCAATGACTGGCGAGAAGCACTTTCATGGAAAGGGGTTGCCAAGCTTCCAAAAATTACGAATCTCCAGAAATGTCAGCAAATATTTTTTCACCCAAACTGGATGATACTTTCAGGTAATGATCAGTAAACGAAGGCGACTTTGTACCCCAAATCTCGTTCTTCTATGTTGAAGCGTTCATTTCCAGTAACAGTATGAATTTTGAGGTTTCACTCTGTTTTCTCCTATATTGATAGATGTATTTGGAACTCTAAATCCAACACGGTTTGTGCTAGCTTCTTGAAACTTGACACAGTGAAGTAGTTTCACGTTCTATCTCTATGTTTTGTTTCCTCTTGATGTAGCCCTAAGCACTGACTGGCGAGAAACCCTTTCATGGAAAGGGGTTGCGAAGCTTCCAAAAATTACGAATCTCCAGAAATTCCAGCCAATATTTTTTCACCCAAACTGGATGATACTTTCAGGTAATGATCAGTACACTAAGGCGACTTGGTTCCCCAAATTTCGTTCTTCTATGTTGAAGTGTTCATTTCCAGTAACAGTTTGAATTTTTAGGTATCACTCTGTTTTCTCCTATATTGATAGATGTATTTGGAACTCTAAATCCAACACGGTTTGTGCTAGCTTCTTGAAACTTGACACAATAAAGTAGTTTCACGTTCTATGTCTATGTTTTGTTTCCTCTTGACGTAGCCCTAAGCACTGACTGGCGAGAAACACTTCCATGGAAAGGGTTTGCCTAGCTTCCAAAAATTACGAATCTCCAGAAATCTCAGCAAATATTTTTTCACCCAAACTGGATGATACTTTCAGGTAATGATCAGTACACTAAGGTGACTTGGTTCCCCAAATTTTGTTCTTCTATGTTGAAGCGTTCATTTCCAGTAACAGTTTGAATTTTTAGGTTTCACTCTGTTTTCTCCTATATTGATAGATGTATTTGCAACTTTAAATCCAACACGGTTTGTGCTAGCTTCTTGAAACTTGACACAGTAAAGTAGTTTCACGTTCTATCTCTATGTTTTGTTTCCTCTTGATGTAGCCCTAAGCAGTGACTGGCTAGAAACACTTTCATGGAAAGGGGTTGCCAAGCTTCCAAAAATTACGAATCTCCAGAAATGTCAGCAAATATTTTTTCACCCAAACTGGATGATACTTTCATGTAATGATCAGTACACTAAGGCGACTTGGTTCCCCAAATTTCGTTCTTCTATGTTGAAGCGTTCATTTCCAGTAACAGTTTGAATTTTTAGGATTCACTCTGTTTTCTCCTATATTGATAGATATATTTGGAACTCTAAATCGAACACGGTTTGTGCTAGCTTCTTGAAACTTGACACAGTAAAGTAGTTTCACGTTCTATCTCTATGTTATGTTTCCTCTTGATGTAGCCCTATGCACTGACTGGCGAGAAACACTTTCATGGAAAGGGTTTGCCTAGCTTCCAAAAATTACGAATCTCCAGAAATCTCAGCCAATATTTTTTCACCCAAACTGGATGATACTTTCAGGTAATGATCAGTAAACAAAGGCGACTTGGTTCCCCAAATTTCGTTCTTCTATGTTGAAGCGTTCATTTCCAGTAACAGTTTGAATTTTGAGGTTTCACTCTGTTTTCTCCTATATTGATAGATGTATTTGGAACTCTAAATCGAACACGGTTTGTGCTAGTTTCTTGAAACTTGACACAGTGAAGTAGTTTCACGTTCTATCTCTATGTTTTGTTTCCTCTTGATGTAGCCCTAAGCACTGACTGGCGAGAAACACTTTCATGGAAAGGGGTTGCGAAGCTTCCAAAAATTACGAATCTCCAGAAATCTCAGCAAATATTTTTTCACCCAAACTGGATGATACTTTCAGGTAATGATCAGTACACTAAGGCGACTTGGTTCCCCAAATTTCGTTCTTCTATGTTGAAGCGTTCATTTCCAGTAACAGTTTGAATTTTGAGGTTTCACTCTGTTTTCTCCTATATTGATAGATGTATTTGGAACTCTAAATCCAACACGGTTTGTGCTAGCTTTTTGAAACTTGACACAGTAAAGTAGTTTCACGTTCTATCTCTATGTTTTGTTTCCTCTTGATGTAGCCCTAAGCAGTGACTGGCGAGAAGCACTTTCATGGAAAGGGGTTGCCAAGCTTGCAAAAATTACGAATCTCCAGAAATGTCAGCAAATATTTTTTCACCCAAACTGGATGATACTTTCAGGTAATGATCAGTACACTAAGGCGACTTGGTTCCCCAAATTTCGTTCTTCTATGTTGAAGCGTTCATTTCCAGTAACAGTTTGAATTTTTAGGTTTCACTCTGTTTTCTCCTATATTGATAGATGTATTTGGAACTCTAAATCCAACACGGTTTGTGCTAGCTTCTTGAAACTTGACACAGTAAAGTAGTTTCACGTTCTATCTCTATGTTTTGTTTCCTCTTGATGTAGCCCTAAGCACTGACTGGCGAGAAACACTTTCATTGAAAGGGTTTGCCTAGCTTCCAAAAATTACGAATCTCCAGAAATGTCAGCAAATATTTTTTCACCCAAACTGGATGATACTTTCAGGTAATGATCAGTACACTAAGGCGACTTGGTTCCCCAAATTTCGTTCTTCTATGTTGAAGCATTCATTTCCAGTAACAGTTTGTATTTTGAGGTTTCACTCTGTTTTCTCCTTTATTGATAGATGTATTTGGAACTCTAAATCCAACACGGTTTGTGCTAGCTTCTTGAAACTTGACACAGTAAAGAAGTTTCACGTTCTATCTCTATGTTTTGTTTCCTCTTGATGTAGCCCTAAGCACTGACTGGCGAGAAACACTTTCATGGAAAGGGTTTGCCTAGCTTCCAAAAATTACGAATCTCCAGAAATCTCAGCAAATATTTTTTCACCCAAACTGGATGATACTTTCAGGTAATGATCAGTACACTAAGGCGACTTGGTTCCCCAAATTTCGTTCTTCTATGTTGAAGCGTTCATTTCCAGTAACAGTTTGAATTTTGAGGTTTCACTCTGTTTTCTCCTATATTGATAGATGTATTTGGAACTCTAAATCGAACACGGTTTGTGCTAGCTTCTTGAAACTTGACACAGTAAAGTAGTTTCACGTTCTATCTCTATGTTTTGTTTCCTCTTGATGTAGCCCTAAGCAGTGACTGGCGAGAAGCACTTTCATGGAAAGGGGTTGCCAAGCTTCCAAAAATTACGAATCTCCAGAAATGTCAGCAAATATTTTTTCATCCAAACTGGATGATACTTTCAGGTAATGATCAGTACACTAAGGCGACTTTGTTCCCCAAATCTCGTTCTTCTATGTTGAAGCGTTCATTTCCAGTAACAGTATGAATTTTGAGGTTTCACTCTGTTTTCTCCTATATTGATAGATGTATTTGGAACTCTAAATCCAACACGGTTTGTGCTAGCTTCTTGAATCTTGACACAGTGAATTAGTTTCACGTTCTATCTCTATGTTTTGTTTCCTCTTGATTTAGCCCTAAGCACTGACTGGCGAGAAACACTTTCATGGAAAGGGTTGCGAAGCTTCCAAAAATTACGAATCTCCAGAAATCTCAGCCAATATTTTTTCACCCAAACTGGATGATACTTTCAGGTAATGATCAGTAAACTAAAGCGACTTGGTTCCCCAAATTTCGTTCTTCTATGTTGAAGCGTTCATCTCCAGTAACAGTTTGAATTTTTAGGTATCACTCTGTTTTCTCCTATATTGATAGATGTATTTGGAACTCTAAATCCAACACGGTTTGTGCTAGCTTCTTGAAACTTGACACAGTAAAGTAGTTTCACGTTCTATCTCTATGTTTTGTTTCCTCTTGACGTAGCCCTAAGCAGTGACTGGCGAGAAACTCTTTCATGGAAAGGGGTTGCCAAGCTTCCAAAAATTACGAATCTCCAGAAATCTCAGCAAATATTTTTCAAGCAAACGGGATGATACTTTCAGGTAATGATCAGTACACTAAGGCGACTTGGTTCCCCAAATTTCGTTCTTCTATGTTGAAGCGTTCATTTCCAGTAACAGTTTGAATTTTGAGGTTTCACTCTGTTTTCTCCTATATTGATAGATGTATTTGGAACTCTAAATCGAACACGGTTTGTGCTAGCTTCTTGAAACTTGACACAGTAAAGTAGTTTCACGTTCTATCTCTATGTTTTGTTTCCTCTTGATGTAGCCCTAAGCACTGACTGGCGAGAAACACTTTCATGGAAAGGGTTTGCCTAGCTTCCAAAAATTACGAATCTCCAGAAATCTCAGCCAATATTTTTTCACCCAAACTGGATGATACTTTCAGGTAATTATCAGTACACTAAGGCGACTTGGTTCCCCAAATTTCGTTCTTCTATGTTGAAGCGTTCATTTCCAGTAACAGTTTGAATTTTGAGGTTTCACTCTGTTTTATCCTATATTGATAGATGTATTTGCAACTCTAAATCGAACACGGTTTTTGCTAGCTTCTTGAAACTTGACACAGTAAAGTAGTTTCACGTTCTATCTCTATGTTTTGTTTCCTCTTGATGTAGCCCTAAGCAGTGACTGGCGAGAAGCACTTTCATGGAAAGGGGTTGCCAAGCTTCCAAAAATTACGAATCTCCAGAAATCTCAGCAAGTATTTTTTCACCCAAACTGGATGATACTTTCAGGTAATGATCAGTACACTAAGGTGACTTGGTTCCCCAAATTTTGTTCTTCTATGTTGAAGCGTTCATTTCTAGTAACAGTTTGAATTTTTAGGTTTCACTCTGTTTTCTCCTATATTGATAGATGTATTTGCAACTCTAAATCCAACACGGTTTGTGCTAGCTTCTTGAAACTTGACACAGTAAAGTAGTTTCACGTTCTATCTCTATGTTTTGTTTCCTCTTGATGTAGCCCTAAGCACTGACTGGCGAGAAACACTTTCATGGAAAGGGTTTGCCTAGCTTCCAAAAATTACGAATCTCCAGAAATGTCAGCAAATATTTTTTCACCAAAACTGGATGATACTTTCAGGTAATGATCAGTACACTAAGGCGACTTGGTTCCCCAAATTTCGTTCTTCTATGTTGAAGCGTTCATTTCCAGTAACAGTTTGAATTTTGAGGTTTCACTCTGTTTTCTCCCATATTGATAGATGTATTTGGAACTCTAAATCGAACACGGTTTGTGCTACCTTCTTGAAACTTGACACAGTAAAGTAGTTTCACGTTCTATCTCTATGTTTTGTTTCCTCTTGATGTAGCCCTAAGCAGTGACTGGCGAGAAACACTTTCATGGAAAGGGGTTGCCAAGCTTCCAAAAATTACGAATCTCCAGAAATGTCAGCAAATATTTTTTCATCCAAACTGGATGATACTTTCAGGTAATGATCAGTACACTAAGGCGACTTGGTTCCCCAAATTTCGTTCTTCTATGTTGAAGCGTTCATTTCCAGTAACAGTTTGAATTTTGAGGTTTCACTCTGTTTTCTCCTATATTGATGGATGTATTTGGAACTCTAAATCGAACACGGTTTGTACTAGCTTCTTGAAACTTGACACAGTAAAGTAGTTTCACGTTCTATGTCTATGTTTTGTTTCCTCTTGATGTAGCCCTAAGCAGTGACTGGCGAGAAGCACTTTCATGGAAAGGGGTTGCCAAGCTTCCAAAAATTACGAATCTCCAGAAATGTCAGCAAATATTTTTTCACCCAAACTGGATGATACTTTCATGTAATGATCAGTACACTAAGGCGACTTGGTTCCCCAAATTTCGTTCTTCTATGTTGAAGCGTTCATTTCCAGTAACAGTTTGAATTTTTAGGATTCACTCTGTTTTCTCCTATATTGATAGATATATTTGGAACTCTAAATACAACACGGTTGGTGCTAGCTTCTTGAAACTTGACACAGTAAAGTAGTTTCACGTTCTATCTCTATGTTATGTTTCCTCTTGATGTAGCCCTATGCACTGACTGGCGAGAAACACTTTCATGGAAAGGGTTTGCCTAGCTTCCAAAAATTACGAATCTCCAGAAATCTCAGCCAATATTTTTTCACCCAAACTGGATGATACTTTCAGGTAATGATCAGTAAACAAAGGCGACTTGGTTCCCCAAATTTCGTTCTTCTATGTTGAAGCGTTCATTTCCAGTAACAGTTTGAATTTTGAGGTTTCACTCTGTTTTCTCCTATATTGATAGATGTATTTGGAACTCTAAATCGAACACGGTTTGTGCTAGCTTCTTGAATCTTGACACAGTGAATTAGTTTCACGTTCTATCTCTATGTTTTGTTTCCTCTTGATTTAGCCCTAAGCACTGACTGGCGAGAAACACTTTCATGGAAAGGGTTGCGAAGCTTCCAAAAATTACGAATCTCCAGAAATCTCAGCCAATATTTTTTCACCCAAACTGGATGATACTTTCAGGTAATGATCAGTACACTAAGGTGACTTGGTTCCCCAAATTTTGTTCTTCTATGTTGAAGCGTTCATTTCTAGTAACAGTTTGAATTTTTAGGTTTCACTCTGTTTTCTCCTATATTGATAGATGTATTTGCAACTCTAAATCCAACACGGTTTGTGCTAGCTTCTTGAAACTTGACACAGTAAAGTAGTTTCACGTTCTATCTCTATGTTTTGTTTCCTCTTGATGTAGCCCTAAGCACTGACTGGCGAGAAACACTTTCATGGAAAGGGTTTGCCTAGCTTCCAAAAATTACGAATCTCCAGAAATGTCAGCAAATATTTTTTCACCAAAACTGGATGATACTTTCAGGTAATGATCAGTACACTAAGGCGACTTGGTTCCCCAAATTTCGTTCTTCTATGTTGAAGCGTTCATTTCCAGTAACAGTTTGAATTTTGAGGTTTCACTCTGTTTTCTCCCATATTGATAGATGTATTTGGAACTCTAAATCGAACACGGTTTGTGCTAGCTTCTTGAAACTTGACACAGTAAAGTAGTTTCACGTTCTATCTCTATGTTTTGTTTCCTCTTGATGTAGCCCTAAGCAGTGACTGGCGAGAAACACTTTCATGGAAAGGGGTTGCCAAGCTTCCAAAAATTACGAATCTCCAGAAATGTCAGCAAATATTTTTTCATCCAAACTGGATGATACTTTCAGGTAATGATCAGTACACTAAGGCGACTTGGTTCCCCAAATTTCGTTCTTCTATGTTGAAGCGTTCATTTCCAGTAACAGTTTGAATTTTGAGGTTTCACTCTGTTTTCTCCTATATTGATGGATGTATTTGGAACTCTAAATCGAACACGGTTTGTACTAGCTTCTTGAAACTTGACACAGTAAAGTAGTTTCACGTTCTATGTCTATGTTTTGTTTCCTCTTGATGTAGCCCTAAGCAGTGACTGGCGAGAAGCACTTTCATGGAAAGGGGTTGCCAAGCTTCCAAAAATTACGAATCTCCAGAAATGTCAGCAAATATTTTTTCACCCAAACTGGATGATACTTTCATGTAATGATCTGTACACTAAGGCGACTTGGTTCCCCAAATTTCGTTCTTCTATGTTGAAGCGTTCATTTCCAGTAACAGTTTGAATTTTTAGGATTCACTCTGTTTTCTCCTATATTGATAGATATATTTGGAACTCTAAATACAACACGGTTGGTGCTAGCTTCTTGAAACTTGACACAGTAAAGTAGTTTCACGTTCTATCTCTATGTTATGTTTCCTCTTGATGTAGCCCTATGCACTGACTGGCGAGAAACACTTTCATGGAAAGGGTTTGCCTAGCTTCCAAAAATTACGAATCTCCAGAAATCTCAGCCAATATTTTTTCACCCAAACTGGATGATACTTTCAGGTAATGATCAGTAAACAAAGGCGACTTGGTTCCCCAAATTTCGTTCTTCTATGTTGAAGCGTTCATTTCCAGTAACAGTTTGAATTTTGAAGTTTCACTCTGTTTTCTCCTATATTGATAGATGTATTTGGAACTCTAAATCGAACACGGTTTGTGCTAGCTTCTTGAATCTTGACACAGTGAATTAGTTTCACGTTCTATCTCTATGTTTTGTTTCCTCTTGATTTAGCCCTAAGCACTGACTGGCGAGAAACACTTTCATGGAAAGGGTTGCGAAGCTTCCAAAAATTACGAATCTCCAGAAATCTCAGCCAATATTTTTTCACCCAAACTGGATGATACTTTCAGGTAATGATCAGTACACTAAGGTGACTTGGTTCCCCAAATTTTGTTCTTCTATGTTGAAGCGTTCATTTCTAGTAACAGTTTGAATTTTTAGGTTTCACTCTGTTTTCTCCTATATTGATAGATGTATTTGCAACTCTAAATCCAACACGGTTTGTGCTAGCTTCTTGAAACTTGACACAGTAAAGTAGTTTCACGTTCTATCTCTATGTTTTGTTTCCTCTTGATGTAGCCCTAAGCACTGACTGGCGAGAAACACTTTCATGGAAAGGGTTTGCCTAGCTTCCAAAAATTACGAATCTCCAGAAATGTCAGCAAATATTTTTTCACCAAAACTGGATGATACTTTCAGGTAATGATCAGTACACTAAGGCGACTTGGTTCCCCAAATTTCGTTCTTCTATGTTGAAGCGTTCATTTCCAGTAACAGTTTGAATTTTGAGGTTTCACTCTGTTTTCTCCCATATTGATAGATGTATTTGGAACTCTAAATCGAACACGGTTTGTGCTAGCTTCTTGAAACTTGACACAGTAAAGTAGTTTCACGTTCTATCTCTATGTTTTGTTTCCTCTTGATGTAGCCCTAAGCAGTGACTGGCGAGAAACACTTTCATGGAAAGGGGTTGCCAAGCTTCCAAAAATTACGAATCTCCAGAAATGTCAGCAAATATTTTTTCATCCAAACTGGATGATACTTTCAGGTAATGATCAGTACACTAAGGCGACTTGGTTCCCCAAATTTCGTTCTTCTATGTTGAAGCGTTCATTTCCAGTAACAGTTTGAATTTTGAGGTTTCACTCTGTTTTCTCCTATATTGATGGATGTATTTGGAACTCTAAATCGAACACGGTTTGTACTAGCTTCTTGAAACTTGACACAGTAAAGTAGTTTCACGTTCTATGTCTATGTTTTGTTTCCTCTTGATGTAGCCCTAAGCAGTGACTGGCGAGAAGCACTTTCATGGAAAGGGGTTGCCAAGCTTCCAAAAATTACGAATCTCCAGAAATGTCAGCAAATATTTTTTCACCCAAACTGGATGATACTTTCATGTAATGATCAGTACACTAAGGCGACTTGGTTCCCCAAATTTCGTTCTTCTATGTTGAAGCGTTCATTTCCAGTAACAGTTTGAATTTTTAGGATTCACTCTGTTTTCTCCTATATTGATAGATATATTTGGAACTCTAAATACAACACGGTTGGTGCTAGCTTCTTGAAACTTGACACAGTAAAGTAGTTTCACGTTCTATCTCTATGTTATGTTTCCTCTTGATGTAGCCCTATGCACTGACTGGCGAGAAACACTTTCATGGAAAGGGTTTGCCTAGCTTCCAAAAATTACGAATCTCCAGAAATCTCAGCCAATATTTTTTCACCCAAACTAGATGATACTTTCAGGTAATGATCAGTAAACAAAGGCGACTTGGTTCCCCAAATTTCGTTCTTCTATGTTGAAGCGTTCATTTCCAGTAACAGTTTGAATTTTGAGGTTTCACTCTGTTTTCTCCTATATTGATAGATGTATTTGGAACTCTAAATCGAACACGGTTTGTGCTAGCTTCTTGAATCTTGACACAGTGAATTAGTTTCACGTTCTATCTCTATGTTTTGTTTCCTCTTGATTTAGCCCTAAGCACTGACTGGCGAGAAACACTTTCATGGAAAGGGTTGCGAAGCTTCCAAAAATTACGAATCTCCAGAAATCTCAGCCAATATTTTTTCACCCAAACTGGATGATACTTTCAGGTAATGATCAGTAAACTAAGGCGACTTGGTTCCCCAAATTTCGTTCTTCTATGTTGAAGCGTTCATCTCCAGTAACAGTTTGAATTTTTAGGTATCACTCTGTTTTCTCCTATATTGATAGATGTATTTGGAACTCTAAATCCAACACGGTTTGTGCTAGCTTCTTGAAACTTGACACAGTAAAGTAGTTTCACGTTCTATCTCTATGTTTTGTTTCCTCTTGACGTAGCCCTAAGCAGTGACTGGCGAGAAACACTTTCATGGAAAGGGGTTGCCAAGCTTGCAAAAATTACGAATCTCCAGAAATCTCAGCAAATATTTTTTCAAGCAAACTGGATGATACTTTCAGGTAATGATCAGTACACTAAGGCGACTTGGTTCCCCAAATTTCGTTCTTCTATGTTGAAGCGTTCATTTCCAGTAACAGTTTGAATTTTGAGGTTTCACTCTGTTTTCTCCTATATTGATAGATGTATTTGGAACTCTAAATCCAACACGGTTTGTGCTAGCTTCTTGAAACTTGACACAGTAAAGTAGTTTCACGTTCTATCTCTATGTTTTGTTTCCTCTTGATGTAGCCCTAAGCACTGACTGGCGAGAAACACTTTCATGGAAAGGGTTTGCCTAGCTTCCAAAAATTACGAATCTCCAGAAATCTCAGCCAATATTTTTTCACCCAAACTGGATGATACTTTCAGGTAATGATCAGTACACTAAGGTGACTTGGTTCCCCAAATTTCGTTCTTCTATGTTGAAGCGTTCATTTCCAGTAACAGTTTGAATTTTGAGGTTTCACTCCGTTTTCTCCTATATTGATAAATGTATTTGCAACTCTAAATCGAACACGGTTTTTGCTAGCTTCTTGAAACTTGACACAGTAAAGTAGTTTCACGTTCTATCTCTATGTTTTGTTTCCTCTTGATGTAGCCCTAAGCAGTGACTGGCGAGAAGCACTTTCATGGAAAGGGGTTGCCAAGCTTCCAAAAATTACGAATCTCCAGAAATGTCAGCAAATATTTTTTCATCCAAACTGGATGATACTTTCAGGTAATGATCAGTACACTAAGGCGACTTGGTTCCCCAAATTTCGTTCTTCTATGTTGAAGCGTTCATTTCCAGTAACAGTTTGAATTTTGAGGTTTCAGTCTGTTTTCTCCTATATTGATGGATGTATTTGGAACTCTAAATAGAACACGGTTTGTACTAGCTTCTTGAAACTTGACACAGTAAAGTAGTTTCACGTTCTATCTCTATGTTTTGTTTCCTCTTGATGTAGCCCTAAGCAATGACTGGCGAGAAGCACTTTCATGGAAAGGGGTTGCCAAGCTTCCAAAAATTACGAATCTCCAGAAATGTCAGCAAATATTTTTTCACCCAAACTGGATGATACTTTCAGGTAATGATCAGTAAACGAAGGCGACTTTGTACCCCAAATCTCGTTCTTCTATGTTGAAGCGTTCATTTCCAGTAACAGTATGAATTTTGAGGTTTCACTCTGTTTTCTCCTATATTGATAGATGTATTTGGAACTCTAAATCCAACATGGTTTGTGCTAGCTTCTTGAAACTTGACACAGTGAAGTAGTTTCACGTTCTATCTCTATGTTTTGTTTCCTCTTGATGTAGCCCTAAGCACTGACTGGCGAGAAACCCTTTCATGGAAAGGGGTTGCGAAGCTTCCAAAAATTACGAATCTCCAGAAATTCCAGCCAATATTTTTTCACCCAAACTGGATGATACTTTCAGGTAATGATCAGTACACTAAGGCGACTTGGTTCCCCAAATTTCGTTCTTCTATGTTGAAGTGTTCATTTCCAGTAACAGTTTGAATTTTTAGGTATCACTCTGTTTTCTCCTATATTGATAGATGTATTTGGAACTCTAAATCCAACACGGTTTGTGCTAGCTTCTTGAAACTTGACACAATAAAGTAGTTTCACGTTCTATGTCTATGTTTTGTTTCCTCTTGACGTAGCCCTAAGCACTGAATGGCGAGATACACTTCCATGGAAAGGGTTTGCCTAGCTTCCAAAAATTACGAATCTCCAGAAATCTCAGCAAATATTTTTTCACCCAAACTGGATGATACTTTCATGTAATGATCAGTACACTAAGGCGACTTGGTTCCCCAAATTTCGTTCTTCTATGTTGAAGCGTTCATTTCCAGTAACAGTTTGAAATTTTAGGATTCACTCTGTTTTCTCCTATATTGATAGATGTATTTGGAACTCTAAATACAACACGGTTTGTGCTAGCTTCTTGAAACTTGACACAGTAAAGTAGTTTCACGTTCTATCTCTATGTTTTGTTTCCTCTTGATGTAGCCCTAAGCAGTGACTGGCGAGAAGCACTTTCATGTAAAGGGGATGCCAAGCTTCCAAAAATTACGAATCTCCAGAAATGTCAGCAAATATTTTTTCATCCAAACTGAATGATACTTTCAGGTAATAATCAGTACACTAAGGCGACTTGGTTCCCCAAATTTCGTTCTTCTATGTTGAAGCGTTCATTTCCAGTAACAGTTTGAATTTTGAGGTTTCACTCTGTTTTCTCCTATATTGATAGATGTATTTGGAACTCTAAATCGAACACGGTTTGTGCTAGCTTCTTGAAACTTGACACAGTAAAGTAGTTTCACGTTCTATCTCTATGTTTTGTTTCCTCTTGATGTAGCCCTAAGCAGTGACTGGCGAGAAGCACTTTCATGGAAAGGGATTGCCAAGCTTCCAAAAATTACGAATCTCCAGAAATGTCAGCAAATATTTTTTCATCCAAACTGGATGATACTTTCAGGTAATGATCAGTACACTAAGGCGACTTTGTTCCCCAAATCTCGTTCTTTTATGTTGAAGCGTTCATTTCCAGTAACAGTATGAATTTTGAGGTTTCACTCTGTTTTCTCCTATATTGATAGATGTATTTGGAACTCTAAATCCAACACGGTTTGTGCTAGCTTCTTGAATCTTGACACAGTGAATTAGTTTCACGTTCTATCTCTATGTTTTGTTTCCTCTTGATTTAGCCCTAAGCACTGACTGGCGAGAAACACTTTCATGGAAAGGGTTGCGAAGCTTCCAAAAATTACGAATCTCCAGAAATCTCAGCCAATATTTTTTCACCCAAACTGGATGATACTTTCAAGTAATGATCAGTAAACTAAGGCGACTTGGTTCCCCAAATCTCGTTCTTCTATGTTGAAGCGTTCATTTCCAGTAACAGTATGAATTTTGAGGTTTCACTCTGTTTTCTCCTATATTGATAGATGTATTTGGAACTCTAAATCCAACACGGTTTGTGCTAGCTTCTTGAAACTTGACACAGTGAAGTAGTTTCACGTTCTATCTCTATGTTTTGTTTCCTCTTGATGTAGCCCTAAGCACTGACTGGCGAGAAACCCTTTCATGGAAAGGGGTTGCGAAGCTTCCAAAAATTACGAATCTCCAGAAATTCCAGCCAATATTTTTTCACCCAAACTGGATGATACTTTCAGGTAATGATCAGTACACTAAGGCGACTTGGTTCCCCAAATTTCGTTCTTCTATGTTGAAGTGTTCATTTCCAGTAACAGTTTGAATTTTTAGGTATCACTCTGTTTTCTCCTATATTGATAGATGTATTTGGAACTCTAAATCCAACACGGTTTGTGCTAGCTTCTTGAAACTTGACACAATAAAGTAGTTTCACGTTCTATGTCTATGTTTTGTTTCCTCTTGACGTAGCCGTAAGCACTGACTGGCAAGAAACACTTCCATGGAAAGGGTTTGCCTAGCTTCCAAAAATTACGAGTCTCCAGAAATCTCAGCAAATATTTTTTTCACCCAAACTGGATGATACTTTCAGGTAATGATCAGTACACTAAGGTGACTTGGTTCTCCAAATTTCGTTCTTCTATGTTGAAGCGTTCATTTCCAGTAACAGTTTGAATTTTTAGGTTTCACTCTGTTTTCTCCTATATTGATAGATGTATTTGCAACTCTAAATCCAACACGGTTTGTGCTAGCTTCTTGAAACGTGACACAGTAAAGTAGTTTCACGTTCTATCTCTATGTTTTGTTTCCTCTTGATGTAGCCCTAAGCAGTGACTGGCTAGAAACACTTTCATGGAAAGGGGTTGCCAAGCTTCCAAAAATTACGAATCTCCAGAAATGTCAGCAAATATTTTTTCACCCAAACTGGATGATACTTTCATGTAATGATCAGTACACTAAGGCGACTTGGTTCCCCAAATTTCGTTCTTCTATGTTGAAGCGTTCATTTCCAGTAACAGTTTGAATTTTTAGGATTCACTCTGTTTTCTCCTATATTGATAGATATATTTGGAACTCTAAATACAACACGGTTTGTGCTAGCTTCTTGAAACTTGACACAGTAAAGTAGTTTCACGTTCTGTCTCTATGTTATGTTTCCTCTTGATGTAGCCCTATGCACTGACTGGCGAGAAACACTTTCATGGAAAGGGTTTGCCTAGCTTCCAAAAATTACGAATCTCCAGAAATCTCAGCCAATATTTTTTCACCCAAACTGGATGATACTTTCAGGTAATGATCAGTAAACAAAGGCGACTTGGTTCCCCAAATTTCGTTCTTCTATGTTGAAGCGTTCATTTCCAGTAACAGTTTGAATTTTGAGGTTTCACTCTGTTTTCTCCTATATTGATAGATGTATTTGGAACTCTAAATCGAACACGGTTTGTGCTAGCTTCTTGAATCTTGACACAGTGAATTAGTTTCACGTTCTATCTCTATGTTTTGTTTCCTCTTGATTTAGCCCTAAGCACTGACTGGCGAGAAACACTTTCATGGAAAGGGTTGCG
Organism: Spermophilus citellus; assembly: GCF_964194105.1. Lineage (NCBI taxonomy): Eukaryota > Metazoa > Chordata > Mammalia > Rodentia > Sciuridae > Spermophilus > Spermophilus citellus. The sequence continues at coordinate 215,476 of NW_027672784.1, read as the reverse complement.
AAGCTTCCAAAAATTACGAATCTCCAGAAATGTCAGCAAATATTTTTTCATCCAAACTGGATGATACTTTCAGGTAATGATCAGTACACTAAGGCGACTTGGTTCCCCAAATTTCGTTCTTCTATGTTGAAGCGTTCATTTCCAGTAACAGTTTGAATTTTGAGGTTTCACTCTGTTTTCTCCTATATTGATGGATGTATTTGGAACTCTAAATCGAACACGGTTTGTACTAGCTTCTTGAAACTTGACACAGTAAAGTAGTTTCACGTTCTATCTCTATGTTTTGTTTCCTCTTGATGTAGCCCTAAGCAATGACTGGCGAGAAGCACTTTCATGGAAAGGGGTTGCCAAGCTTCCAAAAATTACGAATCTCCAGAAATGTCAGCAAATATTTTTTCACCCAAACTGGATGATACTTTCAGGTAATGATCAGTAAACGAAGGCGACTTTGTACCCCAAATCTCGTTCTTCTATGTTGAAGCGTTCATTTCCAGTAACAGTATGAATTTTGAGGTTTCACTCTGTTTTCTCCTATATTGATAGATGTATTTGGAACTCTAAATCCAACATGGTTTGTGCTAGCTTCTTGAAACTTGACACAGTGAAGTAGTTTCACGTTCTATCTCTATGTTTTGTTTCCTCTTGATGTAGCCCTAAGCACTGACTGGCGGGAAACCCTTTCATGGAAAGGGGTTGCGAAGCTTCCAAAAATTACGAATCTCCAGAAATTCCAGCCAATATTTTTTCACCCAAACTGGATGATACTTTCAGGTAATGATCAGTACACTAAGGCGACTTGGTTCCTCAAATTTCGTTCTTCTATGTTGAAGTGTTCATTTCCAGTAACAGTTTGAATTTTTAGGTATCACTCTGTTTTCTCCTATATTGATAGATGTATTTGGAACTCTAAATCCAACACGGTTTGTGCTAGCTTCTTGAAACTTGACACAATAAAGTAGTTTCACGTTCTATGTCTATGTTTTGTTTCCTCTTGACGTAGCCCTAAGCACTGACTGGCGAGAAACACTTCCATGGAAAGGGTTTGCCTAGCTTCCAAAAATTACGAATCTCCAGAAATCTCAGCAAATATTTTTTCACCCAAACTGGATGATACTTTCAGGTAATGATCAGTACACTAAGGTGACTTGGTTCCCCAAATTTCGTTCTTCTATGTTGAAGCGTTCTTTTCCAGTAACAGTTTGAATTTTTAGGTTTCACTCTGTTTTCTCCTATATTGATAGATGTATTTGGAACTCTAAATCGAACACGGTTTGTGCTAGCTTCTTGAAACTTGACACAGTAAAGTAGTTTCACGTTCTATCTCTATGTTTTGTTTCCTCTTGATGTAGCCCTAAGCAGTGACTGGCTAGAAACACTTTCATGGAAAGGGGTTGCCAAGCTTCCAAAAATTACGAATCTCCAGAAATGTCAGCAAATATTTTTTCACCCAAACTGGATGATACTTTCATGTAATGATCAGTACACTAAGGCGACTTGGTTCCCCAAATTTCGTTCTTCTATGTTGAAGCGTTCATTTCCAGTAACAGTTTGAATTTTTAGGATTCACTCTGTTTTCTCCTATATTGATAGATGTATTTGGAACTCTAAATACAACACGGTTTGTGCTAGCTTCTTGAAACTTGACACAGTAAAGTAGTTTCACGTTCTATCTCTATGTTATGTTTCCTCTTGATGTAGCCCTATGCACTGACTGGCGAGAAACACTTTCATGGAAAGGGTTTGCCTAGCTTCCAAAAATTACGAATCTCCAGAAATCTCAGCCAATATTTTTTCACCCAAACTGGATGATACTTTCAGGTAATGATCAGTAAACGAAGGCGACTTGGTTCCCCAAATTTCGTTCTTCTATGTTGAAGCGTTCATTTCCAGTAACAGTTTGAATTTTGAGGTTTCACTCTGTTTTCTCCTATATTGATAGATGTATTTGGAACTCTAAATCCAACACGGTTTGTGCTAGCTTCTTGAATCTTGACACAGTGAATTAGTTTCACGTTCTATCTCTATGTTTTGTTTCCTCTTGATTTAGCCCTAAGCACTGACTGGCGAGAAACACTTTCATGGAAAGGGTTGCGAAGCTTCCAAAAATTACGAATCTCCAGAAATCTCAGCCAATATTTTTTCACCCAAACTGGATGATACTTTCAGGTAATGATCAGTAAACTAAGGCGACTTGGTTCCCCAAATTTCGTTCTTCTATGTTGAAGCGTTCATCTCCAGTAACAGTTTGAATTTTTAGGTATCACTCTGTTTTCTCCTATATTGATAGATGTATTTGGAACTCTAAATCCAACACGGTTTGTGCTAGCTTCTTGAAACTTGACACAGTAAAGTAGTTTCACGTTCTATCTCTATGTTTTGTTTCCTCTTGACGTAGCCCTAAGCAGTGACTGGCGAGAAACACTTTCATGGAAAGGGGTTGCCAAGCTTGCAAAAATTACGAATCTCCAGAAATCTCAGCAAATATTTTTTCAAGCAAACTGGATGATACTTTCAGGTAATGATCAGTACACTAAGGCGACTTGGTTCCCCAAATTTCGTTCTTCTATGTTGAAGCGTTCATTTCCAGTAACAGTTTGAATTTTGAGGTTTCACTCTGTTTTCTCCTATATTGATAGATGTATTTGGAACTCTAAATCCAACACGGTTTGTGCTAGCTTCTTGAAACTTGACACAGTAAAGTAGTTTCACGTTCTATCTCTATGTTTTGTTTCCTCTTGATGTAGCCCTAAGCACTGACTGGCGAGAAACACTTTCATGGAAAGGGTTTGCCTAGCTTCCAAAAATTAGGAATCTCCAGAAATCTCAGCCAATATTTTTTCACCCAAACTGGATGATACTTTCAGGTAATGATCAGTACACTAAGGCGACTTGGTTCCCCAAATTTCGTTCTTCTATGTTGAAGCGTTCATTTCCAGTAACAGTTTGAATTTTGAGGTTTCACTCTGTTTTCTCCTATATTGATAGATGTATTTGCAACTCTAAATCGAACACGGTTTTTGCTAGCTTCTTGAAACTTGACACAGTAAAGTAGTTTCACGTTCTATCTCTATGTTTTGTTTCCTCTTGATGTAGCCCTAAGCAGTGACTGGCGAGAAGCACTTTCATGGAAAGGGGTTGCCAAGCTTCCAAAAATTATGAATCTCCAGAAATCTCAGCAAGTATTTTTTCACCCAAACTGGATGATACTTTCAGGTAATGATCAGTACACTAAGGCGACTTGGTTCCCCAAATTTCGTTCTTCTATGTTGAAGCGTTCATTTCCAGTAACAGTTTGAATTTTGAGGTTTCACTCTGTTTTCTCCTATATTGATAGATGTATTTGGAACTCTAAATCCAATACGGTTTGTGCTAGCTTCTTGAAACTTGACACAGTAAAGTAGTTTCACGTTCTATCTCTATGTTTTGTTTCCTCTTGATGTAGCCCTAAGCAGTGACTGGCGAGAAGCACTTTCATGGAAAGGGGTTGCCAAGCTTGCAAAAATTACGAATCTCCAGAAATGTCAGCAAATATTTTTTCACCCAAACTGGATGATACTTTCATGTAATGATCAGTACACTAAGGCGACTTGGTTCCCCAAATTTCGTTCTTCTATGTTGAAGCGTTCATTTCCAGTAACAGTTTGAATTTTTAGGTTTCACTCTGTTTTCTCCTATATGGATAGATGTATTTGGAACTCTAAATCGAACACAGTTTGTGCTAGCTTCTTGAAACTTGACACAGTAAAGTAGTTTCACGTTCTATCTCTATGTTTTGTTTCTTCTTGATGTAGCCCTAAGCAGTGACTGGCGAGAAACACTTTCATGGAAAGGGGTTGCCAAGCTTCCAAAAATTACGAATCTCCAGAAATCTCAGCAAATATTTTTTAACCCAAACTGGATGATACTTTCAGGTAATGATCAGTACACTAAGGCGACTTGGTTCCCCAAATTTCGTTCTTCTATGTTGAAGCGTTCATTTCCAGTAACAGTTTGAATTTTGAGGTTTCACCTGTTTTCTCCTATATTGATAGATGTATTTGGAACTCTAAACCCAACACGGTTTGTGCTAGCTTCTTGAAACTTGACACAGTAAAGTAGTTTCACGTTCTATCATTATGGTTTGTTTCCTCTTGATGTAGCCGTAAGCACTGACTGGCGAGAAACACTTTCATGGAAAGGGTTTACCTAGCTTCCAAAAATTATGAATCTCCAGAAATGTCAGCAAATATTTTTTCACCCAAACTGGATGATACTTTCAGGTAATGATCAGTACACTAAGGCGACTTGGTTCCCCAAATTTCGTTCTTCTATGTTGAAGCGTTCATTTCCAGTAACATTTTGAATTTTGAGGTTTCACTCTGTTTTCTCCTATATTGATGGATGTATTTGGAACTCTAAATCGAACACGGTTTGTACTAGCTTCTTGAAACTTGACACAGTAAAGTAGTTTCACGTTCTATCTCTATGTTTTGTTTCCTCTTGATGTAGCCCTAAGCAGTGACTGGCGAGAAGCACTTTCATGGAAAGGGGTTGCCAAGCTTCCAAAAATTATGAATCTCCAGAAATCTCAGCAAGTATTTTTTCACCCAAACTGGATGATACTTTCAGGTAATGATCAGTACACTAAGGCGACTTGGTTCCCCAAATTTCGTTCTTCTATGTTGAAGCGTTCATTTCCAGTAACAGTTTGAATTTTGAGGTTTCACTCTGTTTTCTCCTATATTGATAGATGTATTTGGAACTCTAAATCCAATACGGTTTGTGCTAGCTTCTTGAAACTTGACACAGTAAAGTAGTTTCACGTTCTATCTCTATGTTTTGTTTCCTCTTGATGTAGCCCTAAGCAGTGACTGGCGAGAAGCACTTTCATGGAAAGGGGTTGCCAAGCTTGCAAAAATTACGAATCTCCAGAAATGTCAGCAAATATTTTTTCACCCAAACTGGATGATACTTTCATGTAATGATCAGTACACTAAGGCGACTTGGTTCCCCAAATTTCGTTCTTCTATGTTGAAGCGTTCATTTCCAGTAACAGTTTGAATTTTTAGGTTTCACTCTGTTTTCTCCTATATGGATAGATGTATTTGGAACTCTAAATCGAACACAGTTTGTGCTAGCTTCTTGAAACTTGACACAGTAAAGTAGTTTCACGTTCTATCTCTATGTTTTGTTTCTTCTTGATGTAGCCCTAAGCAGTGACTGGCGAGAAACACTTTCATGGAAAGGGGTTGCCAAGCTTCCAAAAATTACGAATCTCCAGAAATCTCAGCAAATATTTTTTAACCCAAACTGGATGATACTTTCAGGTAATGATCAGTACACTAAGGCGACTTGGTTCCCCAAATTTCGTTCTTCTATGTTGAAGCGTTCATTTCCAGTAACAGTTTGAATTTTGAGGTTTCACCTGTTTTCTCCTATATTGATAGATGTATTTGGAACTCTAAATCCAACACGGTTTGTGCTAGCTTCTTGAAACTTGACACAGTAAAGTAGTTTCACGTTCTATCATTATGGTTTGTTTCCTCTTGATGTAGCCGTAAGCACTGACTGGCGAGAAACACTTTCATGGAAAGGGTTTACCTAGCTTCCAAAAATTATGAATCTCCAGAAATGTCAGCAAATATTTTTTCACCCAAACTGGATGATACTTTCAGGTAATGATCAGTACACTAAGGCGACTTGGTTCCCCAAATTTCGTTCTTCTATGTTGAAGCGTTCATTTCCAGTAACATTTTGAATTTTGAGGTTTCACTCTGTTTTCTCCTATATTGATGGATGTATTTGGAACTCTAAATCGAACACGGTTTGTACTAGCTTCTTGAAACTTGACACAGTAAAGTAGTTTCACGTTCTATCTCTATGTTTTGTTTCCTCTTGATGTAGCCCTAAGCAGTGACTGGCGAGAAGCACTTTCATGTAAAGGGGTTGCCAAGCTTCCAAAAATTACGAATCTCCAGAAATGTCAGCAAATATTTTTTCACCCAAACTGGATGATACTTTCATGTAATGATCAGTACACTAAGGCGACTTGGTTCCCCAAATTTCGTTCTTTTATGTTGAAGCGTTCATTTCCAGTAACAGTTTGAATTTTTAGGTTTCACTCTGTTTTCTCCTAAATGGATAGATGTATTTGGAACTCTAAATCGAACAAAGTTTGTGCTAGCTTCTTGAAACTTGACACAGTAAAGTAGTTTCACGTTCTATCTCTATGTTTTGTTTCCTCTTGATGTAGCCATAAGCAGTGACTGGCGAGAAACACTTTCATGGAAAGGGGTTGCCAAGCTTCCAAAAATTACGAATCTCCAGAAATCTCAGCAAATATTTTTTCACCCAAACTGGATGATACTTTCAGGTAATGATCAGTAAACGAAGGCGACTTTGTTCCCCAAATTTCGTTCTTCTATGTGGAAGCGTTCATTTCCAGTAACAGTTTGAATTTTAAGGTTTCACTCTGTTTTCTCCTATATTGATAGATGTACTTGGAACTCTAAATCCAACACGGTTTGTGCTAGCATCTTGAAACTTGACACAGTGAAGTAGTTTCACTTTCTATCTCTATGTTTTGTTTCCTTTGATGTAGCCCTAAGCACTGACTGGCGAGAAACCCTTTCATGGAAAGGGGTTGCGAAGCTTCCAAAAATTACGAATCTCCAGAAATTTCAGCCAATATTTTTTCACCCAAACTGGATGATACTTTCAGGTAATGATCAGTACACTAAGGCGACTTGGTTCCCCAAATTTCGTTCTTCTATGTTGAAGCATTCATTTCCAGTAACAGTTTGAATTTTTAGGTTTCACTCTGTTTTCTCCTATATTGATAGATGTATTTGCAACTCTAAATCCAACACGGTTTGTGCTACCTTCTTGAAACTTGACACAGTAAAGTAGTTTCACGTTCTATCTCTATGTTTTGTTTCCTCTTGATGTAGCCCTAAGCACTGACTGGCGAGAAGCACTTTCATGGAAAGGGGTTGCCAAGCTTCCAAAAATTACGAATCTCCAGAAATGTCAGCAAATATTTTTTCACCCAAACTGGATGATACTTTCATGTAATGATCAGTACACTAAGGCGACTTGGTTCCCCAAATTTCGTTCTTCTATGTTGAAGCGTTCATTTCCAGTAACAGTTTGAATTTTTAGGTTTCACTCTGTTTTCTCCTATATTGATAGATGTATTTGGAACTCTAAATCGAACACAGTTTGTGCTAGCTTCTTGAAACTTGACACAGTAAAGTAGTTTCACGTTCTATCTCTATGTTTTGTTTCTTTTTGATGTAGCCCTAAGCAGTCACTGGCGAGAAACACTTTCTTGGAAAGGGGTTGCCAAGCTTCCAAAAATTACGAATCTCCAGAAATGTCAGCAAATATTTTTTCACCCAAACTGGATGATACTTTCAGGTAATGATCAGTACACTAAGGCGACTTGGTTCCCCAAATTTCGTTCTTCTATGTTGAAGCGTTCATTTCCAGTAACAGTTTGAATTTTTAGGTTTCACTCTGTTTTCTCCTATATTGATAGATGTATTTGGAACTCTAAATCCAACACGGTTTGTGCTAGCTTCTTGAAACTTGACACAGTAAAGTAGTTTCACGTTCTATCTCTATGTTTTGTTTCCTCTTGATGTAGCCCTAAGCACTGACTGGCGAGAAACACTTTCATGGAAAGGGTTTGCCTAGCTTCCAAAATTTACGAATCTCCAGAAATGTCAGCAAATATTTTTTCACCCAAACTGGATGATACTTTCAGGTAATGATCAGTAAACTAAGGCGACTTGGTTCCCCAAATTTCGTTCTTCTATGTTGAAGCGTTAATTTCCAGTAACAGTTTGAATTTTGAGGTTTCACTCTGTTTTCTCCTATATTGATAGATGTATTTGGAACTCTAAATCCAACACGGTTTGTGCTAGCTTCTTGAAACTTGACACAGTAAAGTAGTTTCACGTTCTATCTCTATGTTTTGTTTCCTCTTGATGTAGCCCTAAGCAGTGACTGGCGAGAAGCACTTTCATGGAAAGGGGATGCCAAGCTTCCAAAAATTACGAATCTCCAGAAATGTCAGCAAATATTTTTTCATCCAAACTGAATGATACTTTCAGGTAATGATCAGTACACTAAGGCGACTTGGTTCCCCAAATTCCGTTCTTCTATGTTGAAGCGTTCATTTCCAGTAACAGTTTGAATTTTGAGGTTTCACTCTGTTTTCTCCTATATTGATAGATGTATTTGCAACTCTAAATCCAACACGGTTTGTGCTAGCTTCTTGAAACTTGACACAGTAAAGTAGTTTCACGTTCTATCTCTATGTTTTGTTTCCTCTTGATGTAGCCCTAAGCAGTGACTGGCGAGAAGCACTTTCATGGAAAGGGGTTGCCAAGCTTCCAAAAATTACGAATCTCCAGAAATGTCAGCAAATATTTTTTCACCCAAACTGGATGATACTTTCAGGTAATGATCAGTAAACGAAGGCGACTTTGTACCCCAAATCTCGTTCTTCTATGATGAAGCGTTCATTTCCAGTAACAGTTTGAATTTTCAGGTTTCACTCTGTTTTCTCCTATATTGATAGATGTATTTGGAACTCTAAATCCAACACGGTTTGTGCTAGCTTCTTGAAACTTGACACAGTAAAGTAGTTTCACGTTCTATCTCTATGTTTTGTTTCCTCTTGATGTAGCCCTAAGCAGTGACTGGCGAGAAGCACTTTCATGGAAAGGGGTTGCCAAGCTTGCAAAAATTACGAATCTCCAGAAATGTCAGCAAATATTTTTTCACCCAAACTGGATGATACTTTCATGTAATGATCAGTACACTAAGGCGACTTGGTTCCCCAAATTTTGTTCTTCTATGTTGAAGCGTTCATTTCCAGTAACAGTTTGAATTTTTAGGTTTCACTCTGTTTTCTCCTAAATGGATAGATGTATTTGGAACTCTAAATCGAACAAAGTTTGTGCTAGCTTCTTGAAACTTGACACAGTAAAGTAGTTTCACGTTCTATCTCTATGTTTTGTTTCCTCTTGATGTAGCCATAAGCAGTGACTGGCGAGAAACACTTTCATGGAAAGGGGTTGCCAAGCTTCCAAAAATTACGAATCTCCAGAAATCTCAGCAAATATTTTTTCACCCAAACTGGATGATACTTTCAGGTAATGATCAGTAAACGAAGGCGACTTTGTTCCCCAAATTTCGTTCTTCTATGTGGAAGCGTTCATTTCCAGTAACAGTTTGAATTTTAAGGTTTCACTCTGTTTTCTCCTATATTGATAGATGTACTTGGAACTGTAAATCCAACACGGTTTGTGCTAGCATCTTGAAACTTGACACAGTGAAGTAGTTTCACTTTCTATCTCTATGTTTTGTTTCCTTTGATGTAGCCCTAAGCACTGACTGGCGAGAAACCCTTTCATGGAAAGGGGTTGCGAAGCTTCCAAAAATTACGAATCTCCAGAAATTTCAGCCAATATTTTTTCACCCAAACTGGATGATACTTTCAGGTAATGATCAGTACACTAAGGCGACTTGGTTCCCCAAATTTCGTTCTTCTATGTTGAAGCATTCATTTCCAGTAACAGTTTGAATTTTTAGGTTTCACTCTGTTTTCTCCTATATTGATAGATGTATTTGCAACTCTAAATCCAACACGGTTTGTGCTACCTTCTTGAAACTTGACACAGTAAAGTAGTTTCACGTTCTATCTCTATGTTTTGTTTCCTCTTGATGTAGCCCTAAGCACTGACTGGCGAGAAGCACTTTCATGGAAAGGGGTTGCCAAGCTTCCAAAAATTACGAATCTCCAGAAATGTCAGCAAATATTTTTTCACCCAAACTGGATGATACTTTCATGTAATGATCAGTACACTAAGGCGACTTGGTTCCCCAAATTTCGTTCTTCTATGTTGAAGCGTTCATTTCCAGTAACAGTTTGAATTTTTAGGTTTCACTCTGTTTTCTCCTATATTGATAGATGTATTTGGAACTCTAAATCGAACACAGTTTGTGCTAGCTTCTTGAAACTTGACACAGTAAAGTAGTTTCACGTTCTATCTCTATGTTTTGTTTCTTTTTGATGTAGCCCTAAGCAGTCACTGGCGAGAAACACTTTCTTGGAAAGGGGTTGCCAAGCTTCCAAAAATTACGAATCTCCAGAAATGTCAGCAAATATTTTTTCACCCAAACTGGATGATACTTTCAGGTAATGATCAGTACACTAAGGCGACTTGGTTCCCCAAATTTCGTTCTTCTATGTTGAAGCGTTCATTTCCAGTAACAGTTTGAATTTTTAGGTTTCACTCTGTTTTCTCCTATATTGATAGATGTATTTGGAACTCTAAATCCAACACGGTTTGTGCTAGCTTCTTGAAACTTGACACAGTAAAGTAGTTTCACGTTCTATCTCTATGTTTTGTTTCCTCTTGATGTAGCCCTAAGCACTGACTGGCGAGAAACACTTTCATGGAAAGGGTTTGCCTAGCTTCCAAAATTTACGAATCTCCAGAAATGTCAGCAAATATTTTTTCACCCAAACTGGATGATACTTTCAGGTAATGATCAGTAAACTAAGGCGACTTGGTTCCCCAAATTTCGTTCTTCTATGTTGAAGCGTTAATTTCCAGTAACAGTTTGAATTTTGAGGTTTCACTCTGTTTTCTCCTATATTGATAGATGTATTTGGAACTCTAAATCCAACACGGTTTGTGCTAGCTTCTTGAAACTTGACACAGTAAAGTAGTTTCACGTTCTATCTCTATGTTTTGTTTCCTCTTGATGTAGCCCTAAGCAGTGACTGGCGAGAAGCACTTTCATGGAAAGGGGATGCCAAGCTTCCAAAAATTACGAATCTCCAGAAATGTCAGCAAATATTTTTTCATCCAAACTGAATGATACTTTCAGGTAATGATCAGTACACTAAGGCGACTTGGTTCCCCAAATTCCGTTCTTCTATGTTGAAGCGTTCATTTCCAGTAACAGTTTGAATTTTGAGGTTTCACTCTGTTTTCTCCTATATTGATAGATGTATTTGCAACTCTAAATCCAACACGGTTTGTGCTAGCTTCTTGAAACTTGACACAGTAAAGTAGTTTCACGTTCTATCTCTATGTTTTGTTTCCTCTTGATGTAGCCCTAAGCAGTGACTGGCGAGAAGCACTTTCATGGAAAGGGGTTGCCAAGCTTCCAAAAATTACGAATCTCCAGAAATGTCAGCAAATATTTTTTCACCCAAACTGGATGATACTTTCAGGTAATGATCAGTAAACGAAGGCGACTTTGTACCCCAAATCTCGTTCTTCTATGATGAAGCGTTCATTTCCAGTAACAGTTTGAATTTTCAGGTTTCACTCTGTTTTCTCCTATATTGATAGATGTATTTGGAACTCTAAATCCAACACGGTTTGTGCTAGCTTCTTGAAACTTGACACAGTAAAGTAGTTTCACGTTCTATCTCTATGTTTTGTTTCCTCTTGATGTAGCCCTAAGCAGTGACTGGCGAGAAGCACTTTCATGGAAAGGGGTTGCCAAGCTTGCAAAAATTACGAATCTCCAGAAATGTCAGCAAATATTTTTTCACCCAAACTGGATGATACTTTCATGTAATGATCAGTACACTAAGGCGACTTGGTTCCCCAAATTTTGTTCTTCTATGTTGAAGCGTTCATTTCCAGTAACAGTTTGAATTTTTAGGTTTCACTCTGTTTTCTCCTATATGGATAGATGTATTTGGAACTCTAAATCGAACACAGTTTGTGCTAGCTTCTTGAAACTTGACACAGTAAAGTAGTTTCACGTTCTATCTCTATGTTTTGTTTCTTCTTGATGTAGCCCTAAGCAGTGACTGGCGAGAAACACTTTCATGGAAAGGGGTTGCCAAGCTTCCAAAGATTACGAATCTCCAGAAATCTCAGCAAATATTTTTTAACCCAAACTGGATGATACTTTCAGGTAATGATCAGTACACTAAGCCGACTTGGTTCCCCAAATTTCGTTCTTCTATGTTGAAGCGTTCATTTCCAGTAACAGTTTGAATTTTGAGGTTTCACCTGTTTTCTCCTATATTGATAGATGTATTTGGAACTCTAAATCCAACACGGTTTGTGCTAGCTTCTTGAAACTTGACACAGTAAAGTAGTTTCACTTTCTATCTCTATGTTTTGTTTCCTCTTGATGTAGCCCTAAGCAGTGACTGGCGAGAAGCACTTTAATGGAAAGGGGTTGCCAAGCTTCCAAAAATTACGAATCTCCAGAAATGTCAGCAAATATTTTTTCACCCAAACTGGATGATACTTTCATGTAATGATCAGTACACTAAGGCGACTTGGTTCCCCAAATTTCGTTCTTCTATGTTGAAGCGTTCATTTCCAGTAACAGTTTGAATTTTTAGGTTTCACTCTGTTTTCTCCTATATGGATAGATGTATTTGGAACTCTAAATCGAACACAGTTTGTGCTAGCTTCTTGAAACTTGACACAGTAAAGTAGTTTCACGTTCTATCTCTATGTTTTGTTTCTTCTTGATGTAGCCCTAAGCAGTGACTGGCGAGAAACACTTTCATGGAAAGGGGTTGCCAAGCTTCCAAAAATTACGAATCTCCAGAAATCTCAGCAAATATTTTTTAACCCAAACTGGATGATACTTTCAGGTAATGATCAGTACACTAAGGCGACTTGGTTCCCCAAATTTCGTTCTTCTATGTTGAAGCGTTCATTTCCAGTAACAGTTTGAATTTTGAGGTTTCACCTGTTTTCTCCTATATTGATAGATGTATTTGGAACTCTAAATCCAACACGGTTTGTGCTAGCTTCTTGAAACTTGACACAGTAAAGTAGTTTCACGTTCTATCATTATGGTTTGTTTCCTCTTGATGTAGCCGTAAGCACTGACTGGCGAGAAACACTTTCATGGAAAGGGTTTACCTAGCTTCCAAAAATTACGAATCTCCAGAAATGTCAGCAAATATTTTTTCACCCAAACTGGATGATACTTTCAGGTAATGATCAGTACACTAAGGCGACTTGGTTCCCCAAATTTCGTTCTTCTATGTTGAAGCGTTCATTTCCAGTAACATTTTGAATTTTGAGGTTTCACTCTGTTTTCTCCTATATTGATGGATGTATTTGGAACTCTAAATCGAACACGGTTTGTACTAGCTTCTTGAAACTTGACACAGTAAAGTAGTTTCACGTTCTATCTCTATGTTTTGTTTCCTCTTGATGTAGCCCTAAGCAGTGACTGGCGAGAAGCACTTTCATGGAAAGGGGTTGCCAAGCTTCCAAAAATTACGAATCTCCAGAAATGTCAGCAAATATTTTTTCACCCAAACTGGATGATACTTTCATGTAATGATCAGTACACTAAGGCGACTTGGTTCCCCAAATTTCGTTCTTTTATGTTGAAGCGTTCATTTCCAGTAACAGTTTGAATTTTTAGGTTTCACTCTGTTTTCTCCTAAATGGATAGATGTATTTGGAACTCTAAATCGAACACAGTTTTTGCTAGCTTCTTGAAACTTGACACAGTAAAGTAGTTTCACGTTCTATCTCTATGTTTTGTTTCTTCTTGATGTAGCGCTAAGCAGTGACTGGCGAGAAACACTTTCATGGAAAGGGGTTGCCAAGCTTCCAAAAATTACGAATCTCCAGAAATCTCAGCAAATATTTTTTAACCCAAACTGGATGATAATTTCAGGTAATGATCAGTACACTAAGGCGACTTGGTTCCCCAAATTTCGTTCTTCTATGTTGAGCGGTCATTTCCAGTAACAGTTTGAATTTTGAGGTTTCACTCTGTTTTCTCCTATATTGATAGATGTATTTGGAACTCTAAATTCAACACGGTTTGTGCTAGCTTCTTGAAACTTGACACAGTAAAGTAGTTTCACGTTCTATCTCTATGTTTTTTTTCCTCTTGATGTAGCCATAAGCAGTGACTGGCGAGAAACACTTTCATGGAAAGGGGTTGCCAAGCTTCCAAAAATTACGAATCTCCAGAAATCTCAGCAAATATTTTTTCACCCAAACTGGATGATACTTTCATGTAATGATCAGTAAACGAAGGCGACTTTGTTCCCCAAATTTCGTTCTTCTATGTGGAAGCGTTCATTTCCAGTAACAGTTTGAATTTTAAGGTTTCACTCTGTTTTCTCCTATATTGATAGATGTACTTGGAACTCTAAATCCAACACGGTTTGTGCTAGCATCTTGAAACTTGACACAGTGAAGTAGTTTCACGTTCTATCTCTATGTTTTGTTTCCTTTGATGTAGCCCTAAGCACTGACTGGCGAGAAACCCTTTCATGGAAAGGGGTTGCGAAGCTTCCAAAAATTACGAATCTCCAGAAATTTCAGCCAATATTTTTTCCACCCAAACTGGATGATACTTTCAGGTAATGATCAGTACACTAAGGCGACTTGGTTCCCCAAATTTCGTTCTTCTATGTTGAAGCGTTCATTTCCAGTAACAGTTTGAATTTTTAGGTTTCACTCTGTTTTCTCCTATATTGATAGATGTATTTGGAACTCTAAATCGAACACGGTTTGTGCTAGCTTCTTGAAACTTGACACAGTAAAGTAGTTTCACGTTCTATCTCTATGTTTTGTTTCCTCTTGATGTAGCCCTAAGCAGTGACTGGCGAGAAGCACTTTCATGGAAAGGGGTTGCCAAGCTTCCAAAAATTACGAATCTCCAGAAATCTCAGCAAATATTTTTTCAAGCAAACTGGATGATACTTTCAGGTAATGATCAGTACACTAAGGCGACTTGGTTCCCCAAATTTCGTTCTTCTATGTTGAAGCGTTCATTTCCAGTAACAGTTTGAATTTTTAGGTTTCACTCTGTTTTCTCCTATATTGATAGATGTATTTGCAACTCTAAATCCAACACGGTTTGTGCTAGCTTCTTGAAACTTGACACAGTAAAGTAGTTTCACGTTCTATCTCTATGTTTTGTTTCCTCTTGATGTAGCCCTAAGCAGTGACTGGCGAGAAGCACTTTCATGGAAAGGGGTTGCCAAGCTTCCAAAAATTACGAATCTCCAGAAATGTCAGCAAATATTTTTTCACCCAAACTGGATGATACTTTCATGTAATGATCAGTACACTAAGGCGACTTGGTTCCCCAAATTTCGTTCTTCTATGTTGAAGCGTTCATTTCCAGTAACAGTTTGAATTTTTAGGTTTCACTCTGTTTTCTCCTATATTGATAGATGTATTTGGAACTCTAAATCGAACACAGTTTGTGCTAGCTTCTTGAAACTTGACACAGTAAAGTAGTTTCATGTTCTATCTCTATGTTTTGTTTCTTTTTGATGTAGCCCTAAGCAGTCACTGGCGAGAAACACTTTCTTGGAAAGCGGTTGCCAAGCTTCCAAAAATTACGAATCTCCAGAAATGTCAGCAAATATTTTTTCACCCAAACTGGATGATACTTTCAGGTAATGATCAGTACACTAAGGCGACTTTGTTCCCCAAATTTCGTTCTTCTATGTTGAAGCGTTCATTTCCAGTAACAGTTTGAATTTTGAGGTTTCACTCTGTTTTCTCCTATATTGATAGATGTATTTGGAACTCTAAATCCAACACGGTTTGTGCTAGCTTCTTGAAACTTGACACAGTAAAGTAGTTTCACGTTCTATCTCTATGTTTTGTTTCCTCTTGATGTAGCCCTAAGCACTGACTGGCGAGAAACACTTTCATGGAAAGGGTTTGCCTAGCTTCCAAAATTTACGAATCTCCAGAAATGTCAGCAAATATTTTTTAACCCAAACTGGATGATACTTTCAGGTAATGATCAGTACACTAAGGCGACTTGGTTCCCCAAATTTCGTTCTTCTATGTTGAAGCGTTAATTTCCAGTAACAGTTTGAATTTTGAGGTTTCACTCTGTTTTCTCCTATATTGATAGATGTATTTGGAACTCTAAATCCAACACGGTTTGTGCTAGCTTCTTGAAACTTGACACAGTAAAGTAGTTTCACGTTCTATCTCTATGTTTTGTTTCCTCTTGATGTAGCCCTAAGCAGTGACTGGCGAGAAGCACTTTCATGGAAAGGGGATGCCAAGCTTCCAAAAATTACGAATCTCCAGAAATGTCAGCAAATATTTTTTCATCCAAACTGAATGATACTTTCAGGTAATGATCAGTACACTAAGGCGACTTGGTTCCCCAAATTTCGTTCTTCTATGTTGAAGCGTTCATTTCCAGTAACAGTTTGAATTTTGAGGTTTCACTCTGTTTTCTCCTATATTGATAGATGTATTTGCAACTCTAAATCCAACACGGTTTGTGCTAGCTTCTTGAAACTTGACACAGTAAAGTAGTTTCACGTTCTATCTCTATGTTTTGTTTCCTCTTGATGTAGCCCTAAGCAGTGACTGGCGAGAAGCACTTTCATGGAAAGGGGTTGCCAAGCTTCCAAAAATTACGAATCTCCAGAAATGTCAGCAAATATTTTTTCACCCAAACTGGATGATACTTTCAGGTAATGATCAGTACACTAAGGCGACTTGGTTCCCCAAATTTCGTTCTTCTATGATGAAGCGTTCATTTCCAGTAACAGTTTGAATTTTCAGGTTTCACTCTGTTTTCTCCTATATTGATAGATGTATTTGGAACTCTAAATCCAACACGGTTTGTGCTAGCTTCTTGAAACTTGACACAGTAAAGTAGTTTCACGTTCTATCTCTATGTTTTGTTTCCTCTTGATGTAGCCCTAAGCAGTGACTGGCGAGAAGCACTTTCATGGAAAGGGGTTGCCAAGCTTGCAAAAATTACGAATCTCCAGAAATGTCAGCAAATATTTTTTCACCCAAACTGGATGATACTTTCATGTAATGATCAGTACACTAAGGCGACTTGGTTCCCCAAATTTTGTTCTTCTATGTTGAAGCGTTCATTTCCAGTAACAGTTTGAATTTTTAGGTTTCACTCTGTTTTCTCCTATATGGATAGATGTATTTGGAACTCTAAATCGAACACAGTTTGTGCTAGCTTCTTGAAACTTGACACAGTAAAGTAGTTTCACGTTCTATCTCTATGTTTTGTTTCTTCTTGATGTAGCCCTAAGCAGTGACTGGCGAGAAACACTTTCATGGAAAGGGGTTGCCAAGCTTCCAAAGATTACGAATCTCCAGAAATCTCAGCAAATATTTTTTAACCCAAACTGGATGATACTTTCAGGTAATGATCAGTACACTAAGGCGACTTGGTTCCCCAAATTTCGTTCTTCTATGTTGAAGCGTTCATTTCCAGTAACAGTTTGAATTTTGAGGTTTCACCTGTTTTCTCCTATATTGATAGATGTATTTGGAACTCTAAATCCAACACGGTTTGTGCTAGCTTCTTGAAACTTGACACAGTAAAGTAGTTTCACGTTCTATCTCTATGTTTTGTTTCCTCTTGATGTAGCCCTAAGCAGTGACTGGCGAGAAGCACTTTCATGGAAAGGGGTTGCCAAGCTTCCAAAAATTACGAATCTCCAGAAATGTCAGCAAATATTTTTTCACCCAAACTGGATGATACTTTCATGTAATGATCAGTACACTAAGGCGACTTGGTTCCCCAAATTTCGTTCTTCTATGTTGAAGCGTTCATTTCCAGTAACAGTTTGAATTTTTAGGTTTCACTCTGTTTTCTCCTATATGGATAGATGTATTTGGAACTCTAAATCGAACACAGTTTGTGCTAGCTTCTTGAAACTTGACACAGTAAAGTAGTTTCACGTTCTATCTCTATGTTTTGTTTCTTCTTGATGTAGCCCTAAGCAGTGACTGGCGAGAAACACTTACATGGAAAGGGGTTGCCAAGCTTCCAAAAATTACGAATCTCCAGAAATCTCAGCAAATATTTTTTAACCCAAACTGGATGATACTTTCAGGTAATGATCAGTACACTAAGGCGACTTGGTTCCCCAAATTTCGTTCTTCTATGTTGAAGCGTTCATTTCCAGTAACAGTTTGAATTTTGAGGTTTCACCTGTTTTCTCCTATATTGATAGATGTATTTGGAACTCTAAATCCAACACGGTTTGTGCTAGCTTCTTGAAACTTGACACAGTAAAGTAGTTTCACGTTCTATCATTATGGTTTGTTTCCTCTTGATGTAGCCGTAAGCACTGACTGGCGAGAAACACTTTCATGGAAAGGGTTTACCTAGCTTCCAAAAATTACGAATCTCCAGAAATGTCAGCAAATATTTTTTCACCCAAACTGGATGATACTTTCAGGTAATGATCAGTACACTAAGGCGACTTGGTTCCCCAAATTTCGTTCTTCTATGTTGAAGCGTTCATTTCCAGTAACAGTTTGAATTTTTAGGTTTCACTCTGTTTTCTCCTATATTGATAGATGTATTTGGAACTCTAAATCCAACACGGTTTGTGCTAGCTTCTTGAAACTTGACACAGTAAAGTAGTTTCACGTTCTATCTCTATGTTTTGTTTCCTCTTGATGTAGCCCTAAGCACTGACTGGCGAGAAACACTTTCATGGAAAGGGTTTGCCTAGCTTCCAAAATTTACGAATCTCCAGAAATGTCAGCAAATATTTTTTCACCCAAACTGGATGATACTTTCAGGTAATGATCAGTACACTAAGGCGACTTGGTTCCCCAAATTTCGTTCTTCTATGTTGAAGCGTTAATTTCCAGTAACAGTTTGAATTTTGAGGTTTCACTCTGTTTTCTCCTATATTGATAGATGTATTTGGAACTCTAAATCCAACACGGTTTGTGCTAGCTTCTTGAAACTTGACACAGTAAAGTAGTTTCACGTTCTATCTCTATGTTTTGTTTCCTCTTGATGTAGCCCTAAGCAGTGACTGGCGAGAAGCACTTTCATGGAAAGGGGATGCCAAGCTTCCAAAAATTACGAATCTCCAGAAATGTCAGCAAATATTTTTTCATCCAAACTGAATGATACTTTCAGGTAATGATCAGTACACTAAGGCGACTTGGTTCCCCAAATTTCGTTCTTCTATGTTGAAGCGTTCATTTCCAGTAACAGTTTGAATTTTGAGGTTTCACTCTGTTTTCTCCTATATTGATAGATGTATTTGCAACTCTAAATCCAACACGGTTTGTGCTAGCTTCTTGAAACTTGACACAGTAAAGTAGTTTCACGTTCTATCTCTATGTTTTGTTTCCTCTTGATGTAGCCCTAAGCAGTGACTGGCGAGAAGCACTTTCATGGAAAGGGGTTGCCAAGCTTCCAAAAATTACGAATCTCCAGAAATGTCAGCAAATATTTTTTCACCCAAACTGGATGATACTTTCAGGTAATGATCAGTACACTAAGGCGACTTGGTTCCCCAAATTTCGTTCTTCTATGATGAAGCGTTCATTTCCAGTAACAGTTTGAATTTTCAGGTTTCACTCTGTTTTCTCCTATATTGATAGATGTATTTGGAACTCTAAATCCAACACGGTTTGTGCTAGCTTCTTGAAACTTGACACAGTAAAGTAGTTTCACGTTCTATCTCTATGTTTTGTTTCCTCTTGATGTAGCCCTAAGCAGTGACTGGCGAGAAGCACTTTCATGGAAAGGGGTTGCCAAGCTTGCAAAAATTACGAATCTCCAGAAATGTCAGCAAATATTTTTTCACCCAAACTGGATGATACTTTCATGTAATGATCAGTACACTAAGGCGACTTGGTTCCCCAAATTTCGTTCTTCTATGTTGAAGCGTTCATTTCCAGTAACATTTTGAATTTTGAGGTTTCACTCTGTTTTCTCCTATATTGATGGATGTATTTGGAACTCTAAATCGAACACGGTTTGTACTAGCTTCTTGAAACTTGACACAGTAAAGTAGTTTCACGTTCTATCTCTATGTTTTGTTTCCTCTTGATGTAGCCCTAAGCAGTGACTGGCGAGAAGCACTTTCATGGAAAGGGGTTGCCAAGCTTCCAAAAATTACGAATCTCCAGAAATGTCAGCAAATATTTTTTCACCCAAACTGGATGATACTTTCATGTAATGATCAGTACACTAAGGCGACTTGGTTCCCCAAATTTCGTTCTTTTATGTTGAAGCGTTCATTTCCAGTAACAGTTTGAATTTTTAGGTTTCACTCTGTTTTCTCCTAAATGGATAGATGTATTTGGAACTCTAAATCGAACACAGTTTGTGCTAGCTTCTTGAAACTTGACACAGTAAAGTAGTTTCACGTTCTATCTCTATGTTTTGTTTCTTCTTGATGTAGCGCTAAGCAGTGACTGGCGAGAAACACTTTCATGGAAAGGGGTTGCCAAGCTTCCAAAAATTACGAATCTCCAGAAATCTCAGCAAATATTTTTTAACCCAAACTGGATGATAATTTCAGGTAATGATCAGTACACTAAGGCGACTTGGTTCCCCAAATTTCGTTCTTCTATGTTGAGCGTTCATTTCCAGTAACAGTTTGAATTTTGAGGTTTCACTCTGTTTTCTCCTATATTGATAGATGTATTTGCAACTCTAAATCCAACACGGTTTGTGCTAGCTTCTTGAAACTTGACACAGTAAAGTAGTTTCACGTTCTATCTCTATGTTTTGTTTCCTCTTGATGTAGCCATAAGCAGTGACTGGCGAGAAACACTTTCATGGAAAGGGGTTGCCAAGCTTCCAAAAATTACGAATCTCCAGAAATCTCAGCAAATATTTTTTCACCCAAACTGGATGATACTTTCAGGTAATGATCAGTAAACGAAGGCGACTTTGTTCCCCAAATTTCGTTCTTCTATGTGGAAGCGTTCATTTCCAGTAACAGTTTGAATTTTAAGGTTTCACTCTGTTTTCTCCTATATTGATAGATGTACTTGGAACTCTAAATCCAACACGGTTTGTGCTAGCATCTTGAAACTTGACACAGTGAAGTAGTTTCACGTTCTATCTCTATGTTTTGTTTCCTTTGATGTAGCCCTAAGCACTGACTGGCGAGAAACCCTTTCATGGAAAGGGGTTGCGAAGCTTCCAAAAATTACGAATCTCCAGAAATTTCAGCCAATATTTTTTCACCCAAACTGGATGATACTTTCAGGTAATGATCAGTACACTAAGGCGACTTGGTTCCCCAAATTTCGTTCTTCTATGTTGAAGCGTTCATTTCCAGTAACAGTTTGAATTTTTAGGTTTCACTCTGTTTTCTCCTATATTGATAGATGTATTTGGAACTCTAAATCGAACACGGTTTGTGCTAGCTTCTTGAAACTTGACACAGTAAAGTAGTTTCACGTTCTATCTCTATGTTTTGTTTCCTCTTGATGTAGCCCTAAGCAGTGACTGGCGAGAAGCACTTTCATGGAAAGGGGTTGCCAAGCTTCCAAAAATTACGAATCTCCAGAAATCTCAGCAAATATTTTTTCAAGCAAACTGGATGATACTTTCAGGTAATGATCAGTACACTAAGGCGACTTGGTTCCCCAAATTTCGTTCTTCTATGTTGAAGCGTTCATTTCCAGTAACAGTTTGAATTTTTAGGTTTCACTCTGTTTTCTCCTATATTGATAGATGTATTTGCAACTCTAAATCCAACACGGTTTGTGCTAGCTTCTTGAAACTTGACACAGTAAAGTAGTTTCACGTTCTATCTCTATGTTTTGTTTGCTCTTGATGTAGCCCTAAGCAGTGACTGGCGAGAAGCACTTTCATGGAAAGGGGTTGCCAAGCTTCCAAAAATTACGAATCTCCAGAAATGTCAGCAAATATTTTTTCACCCAAACTGGATGATACTTTCATGTAATGATCAGTACACTAAGGCGACTTGGTTCCCCAAATTTCGTTCTTCTATGTTGAAGCGTTCATTTCCAGTAACAGTTTGAATTTTTAGGTTTCACTCTGTTTTCTCCTATATTGATAGATGTATTTGGAACTCTAAATCGAACACAGTTTGTGCTAGCTTCTTGAAACTTGACACAGTAAAGTAGTTTCACGTTCTATCTCTATGTTTTGTTTCTTTTTGATGTAGCCCTAAGCAGTCACTGGCGAGAAACACTTTCATGGAAAGGGGTTGCCAAGCTTCCAAAAATTACGAATCTCCAGAAATCTCAGCAAATATTTTTTCACCCAAACTGGATGATACTTTCAGGTAATGATCAGTACACTAAGGCGACTTGGTTCCCCAAATTTCGTTCTTCTATGTTGAAGCGTTCATTTCCAGTAACAGTTTGAATTTTGAGGTTTCACTCTGTTTTCTCCTATATTGATATATGTATTTGGAACTCTAAATCCAACACGGTTTGTGCTAGCTTCTTGAAACTTGACACAGTAAAGTAGTTTCACGTTCTATCTCTATGTTTTGTTTCCTCTTGATGTAGCCCTAAGCACTGACTGGCGAGAAACACTTTCATGGAAAGGGTTTGCCTAGCTTCCAAAATTTACGAATCTCCAGAAATGTCAGCAAATATTTTTTCACCCAAACTGGATGATACTTTCAGGTAATGATCAGTACACTAAGGCGACTTGGTTCCCCAAATTTCGTTCTTCTATGTTGAAGCGTTCATTTCCAGTAACAGTTTGAATTTTGAGGTTTCACTCTGTTTTCTCCTATATTGATAGATGTATTTGGAACTCTAAATCCAACACGGTTTGTGCTAGCATCTTGAAACTTGACACAGTGAAGTAGTTTCACGTTCTATCTCTATGTTTTGTTTCCTTTGATGTAGCCCTAAGCACTGACTGGCGAGAAACCCTTTCATGGAAAGGGGTTGCGAAGCTTCCAAAAATTACGAATCTCCAGAAATTTCAGCCAATATTTTTTCACCCAAACTGGATGATACTTTCAGGTAATGATCAGTACACTAAGGCGACTTGGTTCCCCAAATTTCGTTCTTCTATGTTGAAGCGTTCATTTCCAGTAACAGTTTGAATTTTTAGGTTTCACTCTGTTTTCTCCTATATTGATAGATGTATTTGGAACTCTAAATCGAAGACGGTTTGTGCTAGCTTCTTGAAACTTGACACAGTAAAGTAGTTTCACGTTCTATCTCTATGTTTTGTTTCCTCTTGATGTAGCCCTAAGCAGTGACTGGCGAGAAGCACTTTCATGGAAAGGGGTTGCCAAGCTTCCAAAAATTACGAATCTCCAGAAATCTCAGCAAATATTTTTTCAAGCAAACTGGATGATACTTTCAGGTAATGATCAGTACACTAAGGCGACTTGGTTCCCCAAATTTCGTTCTTCTATGTTGAAGCGTTCATTTCCAGTAACAGTTTGAATTTTTAGGTTTCACTCTGTTTTCTCCTATATTGATAGATGTATTTGCAACTCTAAATCCAACACGGTTTGTGCTAGCTTCTTGAAACTTGACACAGTAAAGTAGTTTCACGTTCTATCTCTATGTTTTGTTTGCTCTTGATGTAGCCCTAAGCAGTGACTTGCGAGAAGCACTTTCATGGAAAGGGGTTGCCAAGCTTCCAAAAATTACGAATCTCCAGAAATGTCAGCAAATATTTTTTCACCCAAACTGGATGATACTTTCATGTAATGATCAGTACACTAAGGCGACTTGGTTCCCCAAATTTCGTTCTTCTATGTTGAAGCGTTCATTTCCAGTAACAGTTTGAATTTTTAGGTTTCACTCTGTTTTCTCCTATATTGATAGATGTATTTGGAACTCTAAATCGAACACAGTTTGTGCTAGCTTCTTGAAACTTGACACAGTAAAGTAGTTTCACGTTCTATCTCTATGTTTTGTTTCTTTTTGATGTAGCCCTAAGCAGTCACTGGCGAGAAACACTTTCATGGAAAGGGGTTGCCAAGCTTCCAAAAATTACGAATCTCCAGAAATCTCAGCAAATATTTTTTCACCCAAACTGGATGATACTTTCAGGTAATGATCAGTACACTAAGGCGACTTGGTTCCCCAAATTTCGTTCTTCTATGTTGAAGCGTTCATTTCCAGTAACAGTTTGAATTTTGAGGTTTCACTCTGTTTTCTCCTATATTGATAGATGTATTTGGAACTCTAAATCCAACACGGTTTGTGCTAGCTTCTTGAAACTTGACACAGTAAAGTAGTTTCACGTTCTATCTCTATGTTTTGTTTCCTCTTGATGTAGCCCTAAGCAGTGACTGGCGAGAAACACTTTCATGGAAAGGGGTTGCCAAGCTTCCAAAAATTACGAATCTCCAGAAACGTCAGCAATTATTTTTTCACCCATACTGGATGATACTTTCAGGTAATGATCAGTACACTAAGGCGACTTGGTTCCCCAAATTTCGTTCTTCTATGTTGAAGCGTTCATTTCCAGTAACAGTTTGAATTTTGAGGTTTCACTCTGTTTTCTCCTATATTGATAGATGTATTTGGAACTCTAAATCCAACACGGTTTGTGCTAGCTTCTTGAAACTTGACACAGTAAAGTAGTTTCACGTTCTATCTCTATGTTTTGTTTCCTCTTGATGTAGCCCTAAGCACTGACTGGCGAGAAACACTTTCATGGAAAGGGTTTGCCTAGCTTCCAAAAATTACGAATCTCCAGAAAGCAAATATTTTTTCACCCAAACTGGATGATACTTTCAGGTAATGATCAGTACACTAAGGCGACTTGGTTCCCCAAATTTCGTTCTTCTATGTTGAAGCGTTCATTTACTGTAACAGTTTGAATTTTTAGGTTTCACTCTGTTTTCTCCTATATTGATAGATGTATTTGGAACTCTAAATCCAACACGGTTTGTGCTAGCTTCTTGAAACTTGACACAGTAAAGTAGTTTCACGTTCTATCTCTATGGTTTGTTTCCTCTTGATGTAGCCCTAAGCAGTGACTGGCGAGAAGCACTTTCATGGAAAGGGGTCGCCAAGCTTCCAAAAATTACGAATCTCCAGAAATCTCAGCCAATATTTTTTCACCCAAACTGGATGATACTTTCAGGTAATGATCAGTACACTAAGGCGACTTGGTTCCCCAAATTTCGTTCTTCTATGTTGAAGCGTTCATTTCCAGTAACAGTTTGAATTTTGAGGTTTCACTCTGTTTTCTCCTATATTGATAGATGTATTTGGAACTCTAAATCCAACACGGTTTGTGCTAGCTTCTTGAAACTTGACACAGTAAAGTAGTTTCACGTTCTATCTCTATGTTTTGTTTCCTCTTGATGTAGCCCTAAGCACTGACTGGCGAGAAACACTTTCATGGAAAGGGTTTGCCTAGCTTCCAAAATTACGAATCTCCAGAAATGTCAGCAAATATTTTTTCACCCAAACTGGATGATACTTTCAGGTAATGATCAGTACACTAAGGCGACTTGGTTCCCCAAATTTCGTTCTTCTATGTTGAAGCGTTAATTTCCAGTAACAGTTTGAATTTTGAGGTTTCACTCTGTTTTCTCCTATATTGATAGATGTATTTGGAACTCTAAATCCAACACGGTTTGTGCTAGCTTCTTGAAACTTGACACAGTAAAGTAGTTTCACGTTCTATCTCTATGTTTTGTTTCCTCTTGATGTAGCCCTAAGCAGTGACTGGCGAGAAGCACTTTCATGGAAAGGGGATGCCAAGCTTCCAAAAATTACGAATCTCCAGAAATGTCAGCAAATATTTTTTCATCCAAACTGAATGATACTTTCAGGTAATGATCAGTACACTAAGGCGACTTGGTTCCCCAAATTTCGTTCTTCTATGTTGAAGCGTTCATTTCCAGTAACAGTTTGAATTTTTAGGTTTCACTCTGTTTTCTCCTATATTGATAGATGTATTTGCAACTCTAAATCCAACACGGTTTGTGCTAGCTTCTTGAAACTTGACACAGTAAAGTAGTTTCACGTTCTATCTCTATGTTTTGTTTCCTCTTGATGTAGCCCTAAGCAGTGACTGGCGAGAAGCACTTTCATGGAAAGGGGTTGCCAAGCTTCCAAAAATTACGAATCTCCAGAAATGTCAGCAAATATTTTTTCACCCAAACTGGATGATACTTTCAGGTAATGATCAGTACACTAAGGCGACTTGGTTCCCCAAATTTCGTTCTTCTATGATGAAGCGTTCATTTCCAGTAACAGTTTGAATTTTCAGGTTTCACTCTGTTTTCTCCTATATTGATAGATGTATTTGGAACTCTAAATCCAACACGGTTTGTGCTAGCTTCGTGAAACTTGACACAGTGAAGTAGTTTCATGTTCGATCTCTATGTTTTGTTTCCTCTTGATGTAGCCCTAAGCACTGACTGGCGAGAAACACTTTCATGGAAAGGGGTTGCGAAGCTTCCAAAAGTTACGAATCTCCAGAAATCTCAGCAAATATTTTTTCACCCAAACTGGATGATACTTTCAGGTAATGATCAGTACAAAAAGGTGACTTGTTTCCCCAAATTTCGTGCTTCTATGTTGAAGCGTTCATTTGCAGTAACAGTTTGAATTTTTAGGTTTCAATCTGTTTTCTCCTATATTGATAGATGTATTTGGAACTCTAAATCCAACACGGTTTGTGCTAGCTTCATGAAACTTGACACAGTAAAGTAGTTTCACGTTCTATGTCTATGTTTTGTTTCCTCTTGATGTAGCCATAAGCAGTGACTGGCGAGAAACACTTTCATGGAAAGGGGTTGCCAAGCTTCTAAAAATTACGAATCTCCAGAAATCTCAGCAAATATTTTTTCACCCAAACTGGATGATACTTTCAGGTAATGATCAGTAAACGAAGGCGACTTTGTTCCCCAAATTTCGTTCTTCTATGTGGAAGCGTTCATTTCCAGTAACAGTTTGAATTTTGAGGTTTCACTCTGTTTTCTCCTATATTGATAGATGTATTTGGAACTCTAAATCCAACACGGTTTGTGCTAGCTTCTTGAAACTTGACTCAGTGAAGTAGTTTCACGTTCTATCTCTATGTTTTGTTTCCTTTGATGTAGCCCTAAGCACTGACTGGCGAGAAACCCTTTCATGGAAAGGGGTTGCGAAGCTTCCAAAAATAACGAATCTCCAGAAATTTCAGCCAATATTTTTTCACCCAAACTGGATGATACTTTCAGGTAATGATCAGTTCACTAAGGCGACTTGGTTCCCCAAATTTCGTTCTTCTATGTTGAAGCGTTCATTTCCAGTAACAGTTTGAATTTTTAGGTTTCACTCTGTTTTCTCCTATATTGATAGATGTATTTGGAACTCTAAATCGAACACGGTTTTTGCTAGCTTCTTGAAACTTGACACAGTAAAGTAGTTTCACGTTCTATCTCTATGTTTTGTTTCCTCTTGATGTAGCCCTAAGCAGTGACTGGCGAGAAGCACTTTCATGGAAAGGGGTTGCCAAGCTTCCAAAAATTACGAAACTCCAGAAATCTCAGCAAATATTTTTTCAAGCAAACTGGATGATACTTTCAGGTAATGATCAGTACACTAAGGCGACTTGGTTCCCCAAATTTCGTTCTTCTATGTTGAAGCGTTCATTTCCAGTAACAGTTTGAATTTTTAGGTTTCACTCTGTTTTCTCCTATATTGATAGATGTATTTGCAACTCTAAATCCAACACGGTTTGTGCTAGCTTCTTGAAACTTGACACAGTAAAGTAGTTTCACGTTCTATCTCTATGTTTTGTTTCCTCTTGATGTAGCCCTAAGCAGTGACTGGCGAGAAGCAGTTTCATGGAAAGGGGTTGCCAAGCTTCCAAAAATTACGAATCTCCAGAAATGTCAGCAAATATTTTTTCACCCAAACTGCATGATACTTTCATGTAATGATCAGTACACTAAGGCGACTTGGTTCCCCAAATTTCGTTCTTCTATGTTGAAGCGTTCATTTCCAGTAACAGTTTGAATTTTTATGTTTCACTCTGTTTTCTCCTATATTGATAGATGTATTTGGAACTCTAAATCCAACACAGTTTGTGCTAGCTTCTTGAAACTTGACACAGTAAAGTAGTTTCACGTTCTATCTCTATGTTTTGTTTCTTTTTGATGTAGCCCTAAGCAGTGACTGGCGAGAAACACTTTCATGGAAAGGGGTTGCCAAGCTTCCAAAAATTACGAATCTCCAGAAATCTCAGCAAATATTTTTTCACCCAAACTGGATGATACTTTCAGGTAATGATCAGTACACTAAGGCGACTTGGTTCCCCAAATTTCGTTCTTCTATGTTGAAGCGTTCATTTCCAGTAACAGTTTGAATTTTGAGGTTTCACTCTGTTTTTTCCTATATTGATAGATGTATTTGGAACTCTAAATCCAACACGGTTTGTGCTAGCTTCTTGAAACTTGACACAGTAAAGTAGTTTCACGTTCTATCTCTATGTTTTGTTTCCTCTTGATGTAGCCCTAAGCAGTGACTGGCGAGAAGGACTTTCATGGAAAGGGGATGCCAAGCTTCCAAAAATTACGAATCTCCAGAAATGTCAGCAAATATTTTTTCATCCAAACTGAATGATACTTTCAGGTAATGATCAGTACACTAAGGCGACTTGGTTCCCCAAATTTCGTTCTTCTATGTTGAAGCGTTCATTTCCAGTAACAGTTTGAATTTTGAGGTTTCACTCTGTTTTCTCCTATATTGATAGATGTATTTGGAACTCTAAACCCAACACGGTTTGTGCTAGCTTCTTGAAACTTGACACAGTAAAGTAGTTTCACGTTCTATCTCTATGTTTTGTTTCCTCTTGATGTAGCCCTAAGCAGTGACTGGCGAGAAGCAGTTTCATGGAAAGGGGTTGCCAAGCTTCCAAAAATTACGAATCTCCAGAAATGTCAGCAAATATTTTTTCACCCAAACTGGATGATACTTTCAGGTAATGATCAGTACACTAAGGCGACTTGGTTCCCCAAATTTCGTTCTTCTATGATGAAGCGTTCATTTCCAGTAACAGTTTGAATTTTCAGGTTTCACTCTGTTTTCTCCTATATTGATAGATGTATTTGGAACTCTAAATCCAACACGGTTTGTGCTAGCTTCTTGAAACTTGACACAGTGAAGTAGTTTCATGTTCTATCTCTATGTTTTGTTTCCTCTTGATGTAGCCCTAAGCACTGACTGGCGAGAAACACTTTCATGGAAAGGGGTTGCGAAGCTTCCAAAAGTTACGAATCTCCAGAAATCTCAGCAAATATTTTTTCACCCAAACTGGATGATACTTTCAGGTAATGATCAGTACACGAAGGTGACTTGGTTCCCCAAATTTCGTGCTTCTATGTTGAAGCTTTCATTTGCAGTAACAGTTTGAATTTTTAGGTTTCAATCTGTTTTCTCCTATATTGATAGATGTATTTGGAACTCTAAATCCAACACGGTTTGTGCTAGCTTCATGAAACTTGACACAGTAAAGTAGTTTCACGTTCTATGTCTATGTTTTGTTTCCTCTTGATGTAGCCATAAGCAGTGACTGGCGAGAAACACTTTCATGGAAAGGGGTTGCCAAGCTTCCAAAAATTACGAATCTCCAGAAATCACAGCAAATATTTTTTCACCCAAACTGGATGATACTTTCAGGTAATGATCAGTAAACGAAGGCGACTTGGTTCCCCAAATTTCGTTCTTCTATGTTGAAGCGTTCATTTCCAGTAACAGTTTGAATTTTGAGGTATCACTCTGTTTTCTCCTATATTGATAGATGTATTTGGAACTCTAAATCCAACACGGTTTGTGCTAGCTTCTTGAAACTTGACACAGTAAAGTAGTTTCACGTTCTATCTCTATGTTTTGTTTCCTCTTGATGTAGCCCTAAGCAGTGACTGGCGAGAAGCACTTTCATGGAAAGGGGTTGCCAAGCTTCCAAAAATTACGAAACTCCAGAAATCTCAGCAAATATTTTTTCAAGCAAACTGGATGATACTTTCAGGTAATGATCAGTACACTAAGGCGACTTGGTTCCCCAAATTTCGTTCTTCTATGTTGAAGCGTTCATTTCCAGTAACAGTTTGAATTTTTAGGTTTCACTCTGTTTTCTCCTATATTGATAGATGTATTTGCAACTCTAAATCCAACACGGTTTGTGCTAGCTTCTTGAAACTTGACACAGTAAAGTAGTTTCACGTTCTATCTCTATGTTTTGTTTCCTCTTGATGTAGCCCTAAGCAGTGACTGGCGAGAAGCAGTTTCATGGAAAGGGGTTGCCAAGCTTCCAAAAATTACGAATCTCCAGAAATGTCAGCAAATATTTTTTCACCCAAACTGCATGATACTTTCATGTAATGATCAGTACACTAAGGCGACTTGGTTCCCCAAATTTCGTTCTTCTATGTTGAAGCGTTCATTTCCAGTAACAGTTTGAATTTTTATGTTTCACTCTGTTTTCTCCTATATTGATAGATGTATTTGGAACTCTAAATCCAACACAGTTTGTGCTAGCTTCTTGAAACTTGACACAGTAAAGTAGTTTCACGTTCTATCTCTATGTTTTGTTTCTTTTTGATGTAGCCCTAAGCAGTGACTGGCGAGAAACACTTTCATGGAAAGGGGTTGCCAAGCTTCCAAAAATTACGAATCTCCAGAAATCTCAGCAAATATTTTTTCACCCAAACTGGATGATACTTTCAGGTAATGATCAGTACACTAAGGCGACTTGGTTCCCCAAATTTCGTTCTTCTATGTTGAAGCGTTCATTTCCAGTAACAGTTTGAATTTTGAGGTTTCACTCTGTTTTTTCCTATATTGATAGATGTATTTGGAACTCTAAATCCAACACGGTTTGTGCTAGCTTCTTGAAACTTGACACAGTAAAGTAGTTTCACGTTCTATCTCTATGTTTTGTTTCCTCTTGATGTAGCCCTAAGCAGTGACTGGCGAGAAGGACTTTCATGGAAAGGGGATGCCAAGCTTCCAAAAATTACGAATCTCCAGAAATGTCAGCAAATATTTTTTCATCCAAACTGAATGATACTTTCAGGTAATGATCAGTACACTAAGGCGACTTGGTTCCCCAAATTTCGTTCTTCTATGTTGAAGCGTTCATTTCCAGTAACAGTTTGAATTTTGAGGTTTCACTCTGTTTTCTCCTATATTGATAGATGTATTTGGAACTCTAAACCCAACACGGTTTGTGCTAGCTTCTTGAAACTTGACACAGTAAAGTAGTTTCACGTTCTATCTCTATGTTTTGTTTCCTCTTGATGTAGCCCTAAGCAGTGACTGGCGAGAAGCAGTTTCATGGAAAGGGGTTGCCAAGCTTCCAAAAATTACGAATCTCCAGAAATGTCAGCAAATATTTTTTCACCCAAACTGGATGATACTTTCAGGTAATGATCAGTACACTAAGGCGACTTGGTTCCCCAAATTTCGTTCTTCTATGATGAAGCGTTCATTTCCAGTAACAGTTTGAATTTTCAGGTTTCACTCTGTTTTCTCCTATATTGATAGATGTATTTGGAACTCTAAATCCAACACGGTTTGTGCTAGCTTCTTGAAACTTGACACAGTGAAGTAGTTTCATGTTCTATCTCTATGTTTTGTTTCCTCTTGATGTAGCCCTAAGCACTGACTGGCGAGAAACACTTTCATGGAAAGGGGTTGCGAAGCTTCCAAAAGTTACGAATCTCCAGAAATCTCAGCAAATATTTTTTCACCCAAACTGGATGATACTTTCAGGTAATGATCAGTACACGAAGGTGACTTGGTTCCCCAAATTTCGTGCTTCTATGTTGAAGCTTTCATTTGCAGTAACAGTTTGAATTTTTAGGTTTCAATCTGTTTTCTCCTATATTGATAGATATATTTGGAACTCTAAATCCAACACGGTTTGTGCTAGCTTCATGAAACTTGACACAGTAAAGTAGTTTCACGTTCTATGTCTATGTTTTGTTTCCTCTTGATGTAGCCATAAGCAGTGACTGGCGAGAAACACTTTCATGGAAAGGGGTTGCCAAGCTTCCAAAAATTACGAATCTCCAGAAATCACAGCAAATATTTTTTCACCCAAACTGGATGATACTTTCAGGTAATGATCAGTAAACGAAGGCGACTTGGTTCCCCAAATTTCGTTCTTCTATGTTGAAGCGTTCATTTCCAGTAACAGTTTGAATTTTGAGGTATCACTCTGTTTTCTCCTATATTGATAGATGTATTTGGAACTCTAAATCCAACACGGTTTGTGCTAGCTTCTTGAAACTTGACACAGTAAAGTAGTTTCACGTTCTATCTCTATGTTTTGTTTCCTCTTGACATAGCCCTAAGCACTGACTGGCGAGAAACACTTTCATGGAAAGGGTTTGCCTAGCTTCCAAAAATTACGAATCTCCAGAAATCTCAGCCAATATTTTTTCACCCAAACTGGATGATACTTTCAGGTAATGATCAGTACACTAAGGCGACTTGGTTCCCCAAATTTCGTTCTTCTATGTTGAAGCGTTCATTTCCAGTAACAGTTTGAATTTTGAGGTTTCACTCTGTTTTCTCCTATATTGATAGATGTATTTGGAACTCTAAATCCAACACGGTTTGTGCTAGCTTCTTGAAACTTGACACAGTAAAGTAGTTTCACGTTCTATCTCTATGTTTTGTTTCTTCTTGATGTAGCCCTTAGCAGTGACTGGCGAGAAGCACTTTCATGGAAAGGGGTTGCCAAGCTTGCAAAAATTACGAATCTCCAGAAATGTCAGCCAATATTTTTTCACCCAAACTGGATGATACTTTCAGGTATTGATCAGTACACTAAGGCGACTTGGTTCCCCAAATTTCGTTCTTCTATGTTGAAGCGTTCATTTCCAGTAACAGTATGAATTTTGAGGTTTCACTCTGTTTTCTCCTATATTGATAGATGTATTTGGAACTCTAAATCCAACACGGTTTGTGCTAGCTTCTTGAAACTTGACACAGTAAAGTAGTTTCACGTTCTATCTCTATGTTTTGTTTCCTCTTGATGTAGCCCTAAGCACTGACTGGCGAGAAACACTTTCATGGAAAGGGGTTGCCAAGCTTCCAAAAATTACGAATCTCCAGAAATCTCAGCAAATATTTTTTCACCCAAACTGGATGATACTTTCAGGTAATGATCAGTACACTAAGGCGACTTGGTTCCCCAAATTTCGTTCTTCTATGTTGAAGCGTTCATTTCCAGTAACAGTTTGAATTTTGAGGTTTCACTCTGTTTTCTCCTATATTGATAGATGTATTTGGAACTCTAAATCCAACACGGTTTGTGCTAGCTTCTTGAAACTTGACACAGTAAAGTAGTTTCACGTTCTATCTCTATGTTTTGTTTCCTCTTGATGTAGCCCTAAGCAGTGACTGGCGAGAAGGACTTTCATGGAAAGGGGATGCCAAGCTTCCAAAAATTACGAATCTCCAGAAATGTCAGCAAATATTTTTTCATCCAAACTGAATGATACTTTCAGGTAATGATCAGTACACTAAGGCGACTTGGTTCCCCAAATTTCGTTCTTCTATGTTGAAGCGTTCATTTCCAGTAACAGTTTGAATTTTGAGGTTTCACTCTGTTTTCTCCTATATTGATAGATGTATTTGGAACTCTAAATCCAACACGGTTTGTGCTAGCTTCTTGAAACTTGACACAGTAAAGTAGTTTCACGTTCTATCTCTATGTTTTGTTTCCTCTTGATGTAGCCCTAAGCAGTGACTGGCGAGAAGCAGTTTCATGGAAAGGGGTTGCCAAGCTTCCAAAAATTACGAATCTCCAGAAATGTCAGCAAATATTTTTTCACCCAAACTGGATGATACTTTCAGGTAATGATCAGTACACTAAGGCGACTTGGTTCCCCAAATTTCGTTCTTCTATGATGAAGCGTTCATTTCCAGTAACAGTTTGAATTTTCAGGTTTCACTCTGTTTTCTCCTATATTGATAGATGTATTTGGAACTCTAAATCCAACACGGTTTGTGCTAGCTTCTTGAAACTTGACACAGTGAAGTAGTTTCATGTTCTATCTCTATGTTTTGTTTCCTCTTGATGTAGCCCTAAGCACTGACTGGCGAGAAACACTTTCATGGAAAGGGGTTGCGAAGCTTCCAAAAGTTACGAATCTCCAGAAATCTCAGCAAATATTTTTTCACCCAAACTGGATGATACTTTCAGGTAATGATCAGTACACGAAGGTGACTTGGTTCCCCAAATTTCGTGCTTCTATGTTGAAGCTTTCATTTGCAGTAACAGTTTGAATTTTTAGGTTTCAATCTGTTTTCTCCTATATTGATAGATGTATTTGGAACTCTAAATCCAACACGGTTTGTGCTAGCTTCATGAAACTTGACACAGTAAAGTAGTTTCACGTTCTATGTCTATGTTTTGTTTCCTCTTGATGTAGCCATAAGCAGTGACTGGCGAGAAACACTTTCATGGAAAGGGGTTGCCAAGCTTCCAAAAATTACGAATCTCCAGAAATCACAGCAAATATTTTTTCACCCAAACTGGATGATACTTTCAGGTAATGATCAGTAAACGAAGGCGACTTGGTTCCCCAAATTTCGTTCTTCTATGTTGAAGCGTTCATTTCCAGTAACAGTTTGAATTTTGAGGTATCACTCTGTTTTCTCCTATATTGATAGATGTATTTGGAACTCTAAATCCAACACGGTTTGTGCTAGCTTCTTGAAACTTGACACAGTAAAGTAGTTTCACGTTCTATCTCTATGTTTTGTTTCCTCTTGATGTAGCCCTAAGCACTGACTGGCGAGAAACACTTTCATGGAAAGGGTTTGCCTAGCTTCCAAAAATTACGAATCTCCAGAAATCTCAGCCAATATTTTTTCACCCAAACTGGATGATACTTTCAGGTAATGATCAGTACACTAAGGCGACTTGGTTCCCCAAATTTCGTTCTTCTATGTTGAAGCGTTCATTTCCAGTAACAGTTTGAATTTTGAGGTTTCACTCTGTTTTCTCCTATATTGATAGATGTATTTGGAACTCTAAATCCAACACGGTTTGTGCTAGCTTCTTGAAACTTGACACAGTAAAGTAGTTTCACGTTCTATCTCTATGTTTTGTTTCTTCTTGATGTAGCCCTTAGCAGTGACTGGCGAGAAGCACTTTCATGGAAAGGGGTTGCCAAGCTTGCAAAAATTACGAATCTCCAGAAATGTCAGCCAATATTTTTTCACCCAAACTGGATGATACTTTCAGGTATTGATCAGTACACTAAGGCGACTTGGTTCCCCAAATTTCGTTCTTCTATGTTGAAGCGTTCATTTCCAGTAACAGTATGAATTTTGAGGTTTCACTCTGTTTTCTCCTATATTGATAGATGTATTTGGAACTCTAAATCCAACACGGTTTGTGCTAGCTTCTTGAAACTTGACACAGTGAAGTAGTTTCACGTTCTATCTCTATGTTTTGTTTCCTCTTGATGTAGCCCTAAGCACTGACTGGCGAGAAACCCTTTCATGGAAAGGGGTTGCCAAGCTTCCAAAAATTACGAATCTCCAGAAATTCCAGCAAATATTTTTTCACCCAAACTGGATGATACTTTCAGGTAATGATCAGTACACTAAGGCGACTTGGTTCCCCAAATTTCGTTCTTCTATGTTGAAGTGTTCATTTCCAGTAACAGTTTGAATTTTTAGGTATCACTCTGTTTTCTCCTATATTGATAGATGTATTTGCAACTCTAAATCCAACACGGTTTGTGCTAGCTTCTTGAAACTTGACACAATAAAGTAGTTTCACGTTCTATGTCTATGTTTTGTTTCCTCTTGACGTAGCCCTAAGCACTGACTGGCGAGAAACACTTCCATGGAAAGGGTTTGCCTAGCTTCCAAAAATTACGAATCTCCAGAAATCTCAGCAAATATTTTTTCACCCAAACTGGATGATACTTTCAGGTAATGATCAGTACACTAAGGTGACTTGGTTCTCCAAATTTCGTTCTTCTATGTTGAAGCGTTCATTTCCAGTAACAGTTTGAATTTTTAGGTTTCACTCTGTTTTCTCCTATATTGATAGATGTATTTGCAACTCTAAATCCAACACGGTTTGTGCTAGCTTCTTGAAACTTGACACAGTAAAGTAGTTTCACGTTCTATCTCTATGTTTTGTTTCCTCTTGATGTAGCCCTAAGCAGTGACGGGCTAGAAACACTTTCATGGAAAGGGGTTGCCAAGCTTCCAAAATTACGAATCTCCAGAAATGTCAGCAAATATTTTTTCACCCAAACTGGATGATACTTTCATGTAATGATCAGTACACTAAGGCGACTTGGTTCCCCAAATTTCGTTATTCTATGTTGAAGCGTTCATTTCCAGTAACAGTTTGAATTTTTAGGATTCACTCTGTTTTCTCCTATATTGATAGATATATTTGGAACTCTAAATACAACACGGTTTGTGCTAGCTTCTTGAAACTTGACACAGTAAAGTAGTTTCACGTTCTATCTCTATGTTATGTTTCCTCTTGATGTAGCCCTATGCACTGACTGGCGAGAAACACTTTCATGGAAATTGTTTGCCTAGCTTCCAAAAATTACGAATCTCCAGAAATCTCAGCCAATATTTTTTCACCCAAACTGGATGATACTTTCAGGTAATGATCAGTAAACAAAGGCGACTTGGTTCCCCAAATTTCGTTCTTCTATGATGAAGCGTTCATTTCCAGTAACAGTTTGAATTTTCAGGTTTCACTCTGTTTTCTCCTATATTGATAGATGTATTTGGAACTCTAAATCCAACACGGTTTGTGCTAGCTTCTTGAAACTTGACACAGTGAAGTAGTTTCATGTTCTATCTCTATGTTTTGTTTCCTCTTGATGTAGCCCTAAGCACTGACTGGCGAGAAACACTTTCATGGAAAGGGGTTGCGAAGCTTCCAAAAGTTACGAATCTCCAGAAATCTCAGCAAATATTTTTTCACCCAAACTGGATGATACTTTCAGGTAATGATCAGTACACGAAGGTGACTTGGTTCCCCAAATTTCGTGCTTCTATGTTGAAGCTTTCATTTGCAGTAACAGTTTGAATTTTTAGGTTTCAATCTGTTTTCTCCTATATTGATAGATGTATTTGGAACTCTAAATCCAACACGGTTTGTGCTAGCTTCATGAAACTTGACACAGTAAAGTAGTTTCACGTTCTATGTCTATGTTTTGTTTCCTCTTGATGTAGCCATAAGCAGTGACTGGCGAGAAACACTTTCATGGAAAGGGGTTGCCAAGCTTCCAAAAATTACGAATCTCCAGAAATCACAGCAAATATTTTTTCACCCAAACTGGATGATACTTTCAGGTAATGATCAGTAAATGAAGGCGACTTGGTTCCCCAAATTTCGTTCTTCTATGTTGAAGCGTTCATTTCCAGTAACAGTTTGAATTTTGAGGTATCACTCTGTTTTCTCCTATATTGATAGATGTATTTGGAACTCTAAAACCAACACGGTTTGTGCTAGCTTCTTGAAACTTGACACAGTAAAGTAGTTTCACGTTCTATCTCTATGTTTTGTTTCCTCTTGACGTAGCCCTAAGCACTGACTGGCGAGAAACACTTTCATGGAAAGGGTTTGCCTAGCTTCCAAAAATTACGAATCTCCAGAAATCTCAGCCAATATTTTTTCACCCAAACTGGATGATACTTTCAGGTAATGATCAGTACACTAAGGCGACTTGGTTCCCCAAATTTCGTTCTTCTATGTTGAAGCGTTCATTTCCAGTAACAGTTTGAATTTTGAGGTTTCACTCTGTTTTCTCCTATATTGATAGATGTATTTGGAACTCTAAATCCAACACGGTTTGTGCTAGCTTCTTGAAACTTGACACAGTAAAGTAGTTTCACGTTCTATCTCTATGTTTTGTTTCCTCTTGATGTAGCCCTTAGCAGTGACTGGCGAGAAGCACTTTCATGGAAAGGGGTTGCCAAGCTTGCAAAAATTACGAATCTCCAGAAATGTCAGCAAATATTTTTTCACCCAAACTGGATGATACTTTCAGGTAATGATCAGTACACTAAGGCGACTTGGTTCCCCAAATTTCGTTCTTCTATGTTGAAGCGTTCATTTCCAGTAACAGTTTGAATATTGAGGTTTCACTCTGTTTTCTCCTATATTGATAGATGTATTTGGAACTCTAAATCCAACACGGTTTGTGCTAGCTTCTTGAAACTTGACACAGTAAAGTAGTTTCACGTTCTATCTCTATGTTTTGTTTCCTCTTGACGTAGCCCTAAGCACTGACTGGCGAGAAACACTTTCATGGAAAGGGGTTGCCAAGCTTCCAAAAATTACGAATCTCCAGAAATCTCAGCAAATATTTTTTCACCCAAACTGGATGATACTTTCAGGTAATGATCAGTACACTAAGGCGACTTGGTTCCCCAAATTTCGTTCTTCTATGTTGAAGCGTTCATTTCCAGTAACAGTTTGAATTTTGAGGTTTCACTCTGTTTTCTCCTATATTGATAGATGTATTTGGAACTCTAAATCCTACACGGTTTGTGCTAGCTTCTTGAAACTTGACACAGTAAAGTAGTTTCACGTTCTATCTCTATGGTTTGTTTCCTCTTGATGTAGCCCTAAGCAGTGACTGGCGAGAAGCACTTTCATGGAAAGGGGTTGCCAAGCTTCCAAAAATTACGAATCTCCAGAAATCTCAGCAAATATTTTTTCACCCAAACTGGATGATACTTTCAGGTATTGATCAGTACACTAAGGCGACTTGGTTCCCCAAATTTCGTTCTTCTATGTTGAAGCGTTCATTTCCAGTAACAGTTTGAATTTTTAGGTTTCACTCTGTTTTCTCCTATATTGATAGATGTATTTGGAACTCTAAATCCAACACGGTTTGTCCTAGCTTCTTGAAACTTGACACAGTAAAGTAGTTTCACGTTCTATCTCTATGTTTTGTTTCCTCTTGACGTAGCCCTAAGCAGTGACTGGCGAGAAGCACTTTCATGGAAAGGGGTTGCCAAGCTTCCAAAAATTACGAATCTCCAGAAATCTCAGCAAATATTTTTTCACCCAAACTGGATGATACTTTCAGGTAATGATCAGTACACTAAGGCGACTTGGTTCCCCAAATTTCGTTCTTCTATGTTGAAGCGTTCATTTCCAGTAACAGTTTGAATATTGAGGTTTCACTCTGTTTTCTCCTATATTGATAGATGTATTTGGAACTCTAAATCCAACACGGTTTGTGCTAGCTTCTTGAAAATTGACACAGTAAAGTAGTTTCACGTTCTATCTCTATGTTTTGTTTCCTCTTGATGTAGCCCTAAGCAGTGACCGGCGAGAAGCACTTTCATGGAAAGGGGTTGCCAAGCTTCCAAAAATTACGAATCTCCAGAAATCTCAGCAAATATTTTTTCACCCAAACTGGATGATGCTTTCAGGTAATGATCAGTAAACGAAGGCGACTTTCTACCCCAAATCTCGTTCTTCTATGTTGAAGCGTTCATTTCCAGTAACAGTATGAATTTTGAGGTTTCACTCTGTTTTCTCCTATATTGATAGATGTATTTGGAACTCTAAATCCAACACGGTTTGTGCTAGCTTCTTGAAACTTGACACAGTGAAGTAGTTTCACGTTCTATCTCTATGTTTTGTTTCCTCTTGATGTAGCCCTAAGCACTGACTGGCGAGAAACCCTTTCATGGAAAGGGGTTGCGAAGCTTCCTAAAATTACGAATCTCCAGAAATCTCAGCCAATATTTTTTCACCCAAACTGGATGATACTTTCAGGTAATGATCAGTACACTAAGGCGACTTGGTTCCCCAAATTTCGTTCTTCTATGTTGAAGTGTTCATTTCCAGTAACAGTTTGAATTTTTAGGTATCACTCTGTTTTCTCCTATATTGATAGATGTATTTGGAACTCTAAATCCAACACGGTTTGTGCTAGCTTCTTGAAACTTGACACAATAAAGTAGTTTCACGTTCTATGTCTATGTTTTGTTTCCTCTTGACGTAGCCCTAAGCACTGACTGGCGAGAAACACTTCCATGGAAAGGGTTTGCCTAGCTTCCAAAAATTACGAATCTCCAGAAATCTCAGCAAATATTTTTTCACCCAAACTGGATGATACTTTCAGGTAATGATCAGTACACTAAGGTGACTTGGTTCTCCAAATTTCGTTCTTCTATGTTGAAGCGTTCATTTCCAGTAACAGTTTGAATTTTTAGGTTTCACTCTGTTTTCTCCTATATTGATAGATGTATTTGCAACTCTAAATCCAACACGGTTTGTGCTAGCTTCTTGAAACTTGACACAGTAAAGTAGTTTCAGGTTCTATCTCTATGTTTTGTTTCCTCTTGATGTAGCCCTAAGCAGTGACTGGCTAGAAACACTTTCATGGAAAGGGGTTGCCAAGCTTCCAAAATTACGAATCTCCAGAAATGTCAGCAAATATTTTTTCACCCAAACTGGATGATACTTTCATGTAATGATCAGTACACTAAGGCGACTTGGTTCCCCAAATTTCGTTCTTCTATGTTGAAGCGTTCATTTCCAGTAACAGTTTGAATTTTTAGGATTCACTCTGTTTTCTCCTATATTGATAGATATATTTGGAACTCTAAATACAACACGGTTTGTGCTAGCTTCTTGAAACTTGACACAGTAAAGTAGTTTCACGTTCTATCTCTATGTTATGTTTCCTCTTGATGTAGCCCTATGCACTGACTGGCGAGAAACACTTTCATGGAAAGGGTTTGCCTAGCTTCCAAAAATTACGAATCTCCAGAAATCTCAGCCAATATTTTTTCACCCAAACTGGATGATACTTTCAGGTAATGATCAGTACACTAAGGCGACTTGGTTCCCCAAATTTCGTTCTTCTATGTTGAAGCGTTCATTTCCAGTAACAGTTTGAATTTTGAGGTTTCACTCTGTTTTCTCCTATATTGATAGATGTATTTGGAACTCTAAATCGAACACGGTTTGTGCTAGCTTCTTGAATCTTGACACAGTGAATTAGTTTCACGTTCTATCTCTATGTTTTGTTTCCTCTTGATTTAGCCCTAAGCACTGACTGGCGAGAAACACTTTCATGGAAAGGGTTGCGAAGCTTCCAAAAATTTCGAATCTCCAGAAATCTCAGCCAATATTTTTTCACCCAAACTGGATGATACTTTCAGGTAATGATCAGTAAACTAAGGCGACTTGGTTCCCCAAATTTCGTTCTTCTATGTTGAAGCGTTCATCTCCAGTAACAGTTTGAATTTTTAGGTATCACTCTGTTTTCTCCTATATTGATAGATGTATTTGGAACTCTAAATCCAACACGGTTTGTGCTAGCTTCTTGAAACTTGACACAGTAAAGTAGTTTCACGTTCTCTCTCTATGTTTTGTTTCCTCTTGACGTAGCCCTAAGCAGTGACTGGCGAGAAACACTTTCATGGAAAGGGGTTGCCAAGCTTGCAAAAATTACGAATCTCCAGAAATCTCAGCAAATATTTTTTCAAGCAAACTGGATGATACTTTCAGGTAATGATCAGTACACTAAGGCGACTTGGTTCCCCAAATTTCGTTCTTCTATGTTGAAGCGTTCATTTCCAGTAACAGTTTGAATTTTGAGGTTTCACTCTGTTTTCTCCTATATTGATAGATGTATTTGGAACTCTAAATCCAACACGGTTTGTGCTAGCTTCTTGAAACTTGACACAGTAAAGTAGTTTCACGTTCTATCTCTATGTTTTGTTTCCTCTTGATGTAGCCCTAAGCACTGACTGGCGAGAAACACTTTCATGGAAAGGGTTTGCCTAGCTTCCAAAAATTACGAATCTCCAGAAATCTCAGCCAATATTTTTTCACCCAAACTGGATGATACTTTCAGGTAATGATCAGTACACTAAGGCGACTTGGTTCCCCAAATTTCGTTCTTCTATGTTGAAGCGTTCATTTCCAATAACAGTTTGAATTTTGAGGTTTCACTCTGTTTTCTCCTATATTGATAAATGTTTTTGCAACTCTAAATCGAACACGGTTTTTGCTAGCTTCTTGAAACTTGACACAGTAAAGTAGTTTCACGTTCTATCTCTATGTTTTGTTTCCTCTTGATGTAGCCCTAAGC
This sequence comes from Spermophilus citellus, assembly GCF_964194105.1. NCBI lineage: Eukaryota > Metazoa > Chordata > Mammalia > Rodentia > Sciuridae > Spermophilus > Spermophilus citellus. Next base: position 173,658 of record NW_027672784.1, on the reverse strand, counting down.
AGTGACTGGCGAGAAGCACTTTCATGGAAAGGGGTTGCCAAGCTTCCAAAAATTACGAATCTCCAGAAATCTCAGCAAGTATTTTTTCACCCAAACTGGATGATACTTTCAGGTAATGATCAGTACACTAAGGCGACTTGGTTCTCCAAATTTCGTTCTTCTATGTTGAAGCGTTCATTTCCAGTAACAGTTTGAATTTTGAGGTTTCACTCTGTTTTCTCCCATATTGATAGATGTATTTGGAACTCTAAATCGAACACGGTTTGTGCTAGCTTCTTGAAACTTGACACAGTAAAGTAGTTTCACGTTCTATCTCTATGTTTTGTTTCCTCTTGATGTAGCCCTAAGCAGTGACTGGCGAGAAGCACTTTCATGGAAAGGGGTTGCCAAGCTTCCAAAAATTACGAATCTCCAGAAATGTCAGCAAATATTTTTTCATCCAAACTGCATGATACTTTCAGGTAATGATCAGTACACTAAGGCGACTTGGTTCCCCAAATTTCGTTCTTCTATGTTGAAGCGTTCATTTCCAGTAACAGTTTGAATTTTGAGGTTTCACTCTGTTTTCTCCTATATTGATGGATGTATTTGGAACTCTAAATCGAACACGGTTTGTACTAGCTTCTTGAAACTTGACACAGTAAAGTAGTTTCACGTTCTATCTCTATGTTTTGTTTCCTCTTGATGTAGCCCTAAGCAATGACTGGCGAGAAGCACTTTCATGGAAAGGGGTTGCCAAGCTTCCAAAAATTACGAATCTCCAGAAATGTCAGCAAATATTTTTTCACCCAAACTGGATGATACTTTCAGGTAATGATCAGTAAACGAAGGCGACTTTGTACACCAAATCTCGTTCTTCTATGTTGAAGCGTTCATTTCCAGTAACAGTATGAATTTTGAGGTTTCACTCTGTTTTCTCCTATATTGATAGATGAATTTGGAACTCTAAATCCAACACGGTTTGTGCTAGCTTCTTGAAACTTGACACAGTGAAGTAGTTTCACGTTCTATCTCTATGTTTTGTTTCCTCTTGATGTAGCCCTAAGCACTGACTGGCGAGAAACCCTTTCATGGAAAGGGGTTGCGAAGCTTCCAAAAATTACGAATCTCCAGAAATTCCAGCCAATATTTTTTCACCCAAACTGGATGATACTTTCAGGTAATGATCAGTACACCAAGGCGACTTGGTTCCCCAAATTTCGTTCTTCTATGATGAAGCGTTCATTTCCAGTAACAGTTTGAATTTTCAGGTTTCACTCTGTTTTCTCCTATATTGATAGATGTATTTGGAACTCTAAATCCAACACGGTTTGTGCTAGCTTCTTGAAACTTGACACAGTGAAGTAGTTTCATGTTCTATCTCTATGTTTTGTTTCCTCTTGATGTAGCCCTAAGCACTGACTGGTGAGAAACACTTTCATGGAAAGGGGTTGCGAAGCTTCCAAAAGTTACGAATCTCCAGAAATCTCAGCAAATATTTTTTCACCCAAACTGGATGATACTTTCAGGTAATGATCAGTACACGAAGGTGACTTGGTTCCCCAAATTTCGTGCTTCTATGTTGAAGCTTTCATTTGCAGTAACAGTTTGAATTTTTAGGTTTCAATCTGTTTTCTCCTATATTGATAGATGTATTTGGAACTCTAAATCCAACACGGTTTGTGCTAGCTTCATGAAACTTGACACAGTAAAGTAGTTTCACGTTCTATGTCTATGTTTTGTTTCCTCTTGATGTAGCCATAAGCAGTGACTGGCGAGAAACACTTTCATGGAAAGGGGTTGCCAAGCTTCCAAAAATTACGAATCTCCAGAAATCACAGCAAATATTTTTTCACCCAAACTGGATGATACTTTCAGGTAATGATCAGTAAACGAAGGCGACTTGGTTCCCCAAATTTCGTTCTTCTATGTTGAAGCGTTCATTTCCAGTAACAGTTTGAATTTTGAGGTATCACTCTGTTTTCTCCTATATTGATAGATGTATTTGGAACTCTAAATCCAACACGGTTTGTGCTAGCTTCTTGAAACTTGACACAGTAAAGTAGTTTCACGTTCTATCTCTATGTTTTGTTTCCTCTTGACGTAGCCCTAAGCACTGACTGGCGAGAAACACTTTCATGGAAAGGGTTTGCCTAGCTTCCAAAAATTACGAATCTCCAGAAATCTCAGCCAATATTTTTTCACCCAAACTGGATGATACTTTCAGGTAATGATCAGTACACTAAGGCGACTTGGTTCCCCAAATTTTGTTCTTCTATGTTGAAGCGTTCATTTCCAGTAACAGTTTGAATTTTGAGGTTTCACTCTGTTTTCTCCTATATTGATAGATGTATTTGGAACTCTAAATCCAACACGGTTTGTGCTAGCTTCTTGAAACTTGACACAGTAAAGTAGTTTCACGTTCTATCTCTATGTTTTGTTTCCTCTTGATGTAGCCCTTAGCAGTGACTGGCGAGAAGCACTTTCATGGAAAGGGGTTGCCAAGCTTGCAAAAATTACGAATCTCCAGAAATGTCAGCAAATATTTTTTCACCCAAACTGGATGATACTTTCAGGTATTGATCAGTACACTAAGGCGACTTGGTTCCCCAAATTTCGTTCTTCTATGTTGAAGCGTTCATTTCCAGTAACAGTTTGAATTTTTAGGTTTCACTCTGTTTTCTCCTATATTGATAGATGTATTTGGAACTCTAAATCCAACACGGTTTGTCCTAGCTTCTTGAAACTTGACACAGTAAAGTAGTTTCACGTTCTATCTCTATGTTTTGTTTCCTCTTGACGTAGCCCTAAGCAGTGACTGGCGAGAAGCACTTTCATGGAAAGGGGTTGCCAAGCTTCCAAAAATTACGAATCTCCAGAAATCTCAGCAAATATTTTTTCACCCAAACTGGATGATACTTTCAGGTAATGATCAGTACACTAAGGCGACTTGGTTCCCCAAATTTCGTTCTTCTATGTTGAAGCGTTCATTTCCAGTAACAGTTTGAATATTGAGGTTTCACTCTGTTTTCTCCTATATTGATAGATGTATTTGGAACTCTAAATCCAACACGGTTTGTGCTAGCTTCTTGAAAATTGACACAGTAAAGTAGTTTCACGTTCTATCTCTATGTTTTGTTTCCTCTTGATGTAGCCCTAAGCAGTGACCGGCGAGAAGCACTTTCATGGAAAGGGGTTGCCAAGCTTCCAAAAATTACGAATCTCCAGAAATCTCAGCAAATATTTTTTCACCCAAACTGGATGATACTTTCAGGTAATGATCAGTAAACGAAGGCGACTTTGTACCCCAAATCTCGTTCTTCTATGTTGAAGCGTTCATTTCCAGTAACAGTATGAATTTTGAGGTTTCACTCTGTTTTCTCCTATATTGATAAATGTATTTGCAACTCTAAATCCAACACGGTTTGTGCTAGCTTCTTGAAACTTGACACAGTGAAGTAGTTTCACGTTCTATCTCTATGTTTTGTTTCCTCTTGATGTAGCCCTAAGCACTGACTGGCGAGAAACCCTTTCATGGAAAGGGGTTGCCAAGCTTGCAAAAATTACGAATCTCCAGAAATTCCAGCCAATATTTTTTCACCCAAACTGGATGATACTTTCAGGTAATGATCAGTACACTAAGGCGACTTGGTTCCCCAAATTTCGTTCTTCTATGTTGAAGTGTTCATTTCCAGTAACAGTTTGAATTTTTAGGTATCACTCTGTTTTCTCCTATATTGATAGATGTATTTGGAACTCTAAATCCAACACGGTTTGTGCTAGCTTCTTGAAACTTGACACAATAAAGTAGTTTCACGTTCTATGTCTATGTTTTGTTTCCTCTTGACGTAGCCCTAAGCACTGACTGGCGAGAAACACTTCCATGGAAAGGGTTTGCCTAGCTTCCAAAAATTACGAATCTCCAGAAATCTCAGCAAATATTTTTTCACCCAAACTGGATGATACTTTCAGGTAATGATCAGTACACTAAGGTGACTTGGTTCTCCAAATTTCGTTCTTCTATGTTGAAGCGTTCATTTCCAGTAACAGTTTGAATTTTTAGGTTTCACTCTGTTTTCTCCTATATTGATAGATGTATTTGCAACTCTAAATCCAACACGGTTTGTGCTAGCTTCTTGAAACTTGACACAGTAAAGTAGTTTCACGTTCTATCTCTATGTTATGTTTCCTCTTGATGTAGCCCTATGCACTGACTGGCGAGAAACACTTTCATGGAAAGGGTTTGCCTAGCTTCCAAAAATTACGAATCTCCAGAAATCTCAGCCAATATTTTTTCACCCAAACTGGATGATACTTTCAGGTAATGATCAGTAAACAAAGGCGACTTGGTTCCCCAAATTTCGTTCTTCTATGTTGAAGCGTTCATTTCCAGTAACAGTTTGAATTTTGAGGTTTCACTCTGTTTTCTCCTATATTGATAGATGTATTTGGAACTCTAAATCGAACACGGTTTGTGCTAGCTTCTTGAATCTTGACACAGTGAATTAGTTTCACGTTCTATCTCTATGTTTTGTTTCCTCTTGATTTAGCCCTAAGCACTGACTGGCGAGAAACACTTTCATGGAAAGGGTTGCGAAGCTTCCAAAAATTACGAATCTCCAGAAATCTCAGCCAATATTTTTTCACCCAAACTGGATGATACTTTCAGGTAATGATCAGTACACTAAGGCGACTTGGTTCCCCAAATTTCGTTCTTCTATGATGAAGCGTTCATTTCCAGTAACAGTTTGAATTTTCAGGTTTCACTCTGTTTTCTCCTATATTGATAGATGTATTTGGAACTCTAAATCCAACACGGTTTGTGCTAGCTTCTTGAAACTTGACACAGTGAAGTAGTTTCATGTTCTATCTCTATGTTTTGTTTCCTCTTGATGTAGCCCTAAGCACTGACTGGCGAGAAACACTTTCATGGAAAGGGGTTGCGAAGCTTCCAAAAGTTACGAATCTCCAGAAATCTCAGCAAATATTTTTTCACCCAAACTGGATGATACTTTCAGGTAATGATCAGTACACGAAGGTGACTTGGTTCCCCAAATTTCGTGCTTCTATGTTGAAGCTTTCATTTGCAGTAACAGTTTGAATTTTTAGGTTTCAATCTGTTTTCTCCTATATTGATAGATGTATTTGGAACTCTAAATCCAACACGGTTTGTGCTAGCTTCATGAAACTTGACACAGTAAAGTAGTTTCACGTTCTATGTCTATGTTTTGTTTCCTCTTGATGTAGCCATAAGCAGTGACTGGCGAGAAACACTTTCATGGAAAGGGGTTGCCAAGCTTCCAAAAATTACGAATCTCCAGAAATCTCAGCAAATATTTTTTCACCCAAACTGGATGATACTTTCAGGTAATGATCAGTAAACGAAGGCGACTTGGTTCCCCAAATTTCGTTCTTCTATGTTGAAGCGTTCATTTCCAGTAACAGTTTGAATTTTGAGGTATCACTCTGTTTTCTCCTACATTGATAGATGTATTTGGAACTCTAAAACCAACACGGTTTGTGCTAGCTTCTTGAAACTTGACACAGTAAAGTAGTTTCACGTTCTATCTCTATGTTTTGTTTCCTCTTGACGTAGCCCTAAGCACTGACTGGCGAGAAACACTTTCATGGAAAGGGTTTGCCTAGCTTCCAAAAATTACGAATCTCCAGAAATCTCAGCCAATATTTTTTCACCCAAACTGGATGATACTTTCAGGTAATGATCAGTACACTAAGGCGACTTGGTTCCCCAAATTTCGTTCTTCTATGTTGAAGCGTTCATTTCCAGTAACAGTTTGAATTTTGAGGTTTCACTCTGTTTTCTCCTATATTGATAGATGTATTTGGAACTCTAAATCCAACACGGTTTGTGCTAGCTTCTTGAAACTTGACACAGTAAAGTAGTTTCACGTTCTATCTCTATGTTTTGTTTCCTCTTGATGTAGCCCTTAGCAGTGACTGGCGAGAAGCACTTTCATGGAAAGGGGTTGCCAAGCTTCCAAAAATTACGAATCTCCAGAAATGTCAGCAAATATTTTTTCACCCAAACTGGATGATACTTTCAGGTAATGATCAGTACACTAAGGCGACTTGGTTCCCCAAATTTCGTTCTTCTATGTTGAAGCGTTCATTTCCAGTAACAGTTTGAATATTGAGGTTTCACTCTGTTTTCTCCTATATTGATAGATGTATTTGGAACTCTAAATCCAACACGGTTTGTGCTAGCTTCTTGAAACTTGACACAGTAAAGTAGCTTCACGTTCTATCTCTATGTTTTGTTTCCTCTTGACGTAGCCCTAAGCAGTGACTGGCGAGAAACACTTTCATGGAAAGGGGTTGCCAAGCTTCCAAAAATTACGAATCTCCAGAAATCTCAGCAAATATTTTTTCACCCAAACTGGATGATACTTTCAGGTAATGATCAGTACACTAAGGCGACTTGGTTCCCCAAATTTCGTTCTTCTATGTTGAAGCGTTCATTTCCAGTAACAGTTTGAATTTTGAGGTTTCACTCTGTTTTCTCCTATATTGATAGATGTATTTGGAACTCTAAATCCTACACGGTTTGTGCTAGCTTCTTGAAACTTGACACAGTAAAGTAGTTTCACGTTCTATCCCTATGGTTTGTTTCCTCTTGATGTAGCCCTAAGCAGTGACTGGCGAGAAGCACTTTCATGGAAAGGGGTTGCCAAGCTTCCAAAAATTACGAATCTCCAGAAATCTCAGCAAATATTTTTTCACCCAAACTGGATGATACTTTCAGGTATTGATCAGTACACTAAGGCGACTTGGTTCCCCAAATTTCGTTCTTCTATGTTGAAGCGTTCATTTCCAGTAACAGTTTGAATTTTTAGGTTTCACTCTGTTTTCTCCTATATTGATAGATGTATTTGGAACTCTAAATCCAACACGGTTTGTCCTAGCTTCTTGAAACTTGACACAGTAAAGTAGTTTCACGTTCTATCTCTATGTTTTGTTTCCTCTTGACGTAGCCCTAAGCAGTGACTGGCGAGAAGCACTTTCATGGAAAGGGGTTGCCAAGCTTCCAAAAATTACGAATCTCCAGAAATCTCAGCAAATATTTTTTCACCCAAACTGGATGATACTTTCAGGTAATGATCAGTACACTAAGGCGACTTGGTTCCCCAAATTTCGTTCTTCTATGTTGAAGCGTTCATTTCCAGTAACAGTTTGAATATTGAGGTTTCACTCTGTTTTCTCCTATATTGATAGATGTATTTGGAACTCTAAATCCAACACGGTTTGTGCTAGCTTCTTGAAAATTGACACAGTAAAGTAGTTTCACGTTCTATCTCTATGTTTTGTTTCCTCTTGATGTAGCCCTAAGCAGTGACCGGCGAGAAGCACTTTCATGGAAAGGGGTTGCCAAGCTTGCAAAAATTACGAATCTCCAGAAATTCCAGCCAATATTTTTTCACCCAAACTGGATGATACTTTCAGGTAATGATCAGTACACTAAGGCGACTTGGTTCCCCAAATTTCGTTCTTCTATGTTGAAGTGTTCATTTCCAGTAACAGTTTGAATATTTAGGTATCACTCTGTTTTCTCCTATATTGATAGATGTATTTGGAACTCTAAATCCAACACGGTTTGTGCTAGCTTCTTGAAACTTGACACAATAAAGTAGTTTCACGTTCTATGTCTATGTTTTGTTTCCTCTTGACGTAGCCCTAAGCACTGACTGGCGAGAAACACTTCCATGGAAAGGGTTTGCCTAGCTTCCAAAAATTACGAATCTCCAGAAATCTCAGCAAATATTTTTTCACCCAAACTGGATGATACTTTCAGGTAATGATCAGTACACTAAGGTGACTTGGTTCTCCAAATTTCGTTCTTCTATGTTGAAGCGTTCATTTCCAGTAACAGTTTGAATTTTTAGGTTTCACTCTGTTTTCTCCTATATTGATAGATGTATTTGCAACTCTAAATCCAACACGGTTTGTGCTAGCTTCTTGAAACTTGACACAGTAAAGTAGTTTCACGTTCTATCTCTATGTTATGTTTCCTCTTGATGTAGCCCTATGCACTGACTGGCGAGAAACACTTTCATGGAAAGGGTTTGCCTAGCTTCCAAAAATTACGAATCTCCAGAAATCTCAGCCAATATTTTTTCACCCAAACTGGATGATACTTTCAGGTAATGATCAGTAAACAAAGGCGACTTGGTTCCCCAAATTTCGTTCTTCTATGTTGAAGCGTTCATTTCCAGTAACAGTTTGAATTTTGAGGTTTCACTCTGTTTTCTCCTATATTGATAGATGTATTTGGAACTCTAAATCGAACACGGTTTGTGCTAGCTTCTTGAATCTTGACACAGTGAATTAGTTTCACGTTCTATCTCTATGTTTTGTTTCCTCTTGATTTAGCCCTAAGCACTGACTGGCGAGAAACACTTTCATGGAAAGGGTTGCGAAGCTTCCAAAAATTACGAATCTCCAGAAATCTCAGCCAATATTTTTTCACCCAAACTGGATGATACTTTCAGGTAATGATCAGTACACTAAGGCGACTTGGTTCCCCAAATTTCGTTCTTCTATGATGAAGCGTTCATTTCCAGTAACAGTTTGAATTTTCAGGTTTCACTCTGTTTTCTCCTATATTGATAGATGTATTTGGAACTCTAAATCCAACACGGTTTGTGCTAGCTTCTTGAAACTTGACACAGTGAAGTAGTTTCATGTTCTATCTCTATGTTTTGTTTCCTCTTGATGTAGCCCTAAGCACTGACTGGCGAGAAACACTTTCATGGAAAGGGGTTGCGAAGCTTCCAAAAGTTACGAATCTCCAGAAATCTCAGCAAATATTTTTTCACCCAAACTGGATGATACTTTCAGGTAATGATCAGTACACGAAGGTGACTTGGTTCCCCAAATTTCGTGCTTCTATGTTGAAGCTTTCATTTGCAGTAACAGTTTGAATTTTTAGGTTTCAATCTGTTTTCTCCTATATTGATAGATGTATTTGGAACTCTAAATCCAACACGGTTTGTGCTAGCTTCATGAAACTTGACACAGTAAAGTAGTTTCACGTTCTATGTCTATGTTTTGTTTCCTCTTGATGTAGCCATAAGCAGTGACTGGCGAGAAACACTTTCATGGAAAGGGGTTGCCAAGCTTCCAAAAATTACGAATCTCCAGAAATCTCAGCAAATATTTTTTCACCCAAACTGGATGATACTTTCAGGTAATGATCAGTAAACGAAGGCGACTTGGTTCCCCAAATTTCGTTCTTCTATGTTGAAGCGTTCATTTCCAGTAACAGTTTGAATTTTGAGGTATCACTCTGTTTTCTCCTACATTGATAGATGTATTTGGAACTCTAAATCCAACACGGTTTGTGCTAGCTTCTTGAAACTTGACACAGTAAAGTAGTTTCACGTTCTATCCCTATGGTTTGTTTCCTCTTGATGTAGCCCTAAGCAGTGACTGGCGAGAAGCACTTTCATGGAAAGGGGTTGCCAAGCTTCCAAAAATTACGAATCTCCAGAAATCTCAGCAAATATTTTTTCACCCAAACTGGATGATACTTTCAGGTATTGATCAGTACACTAAGGCGACTTGGTTCCCCAAATTTCGTTCTTCTATGTTGAAGCGTTCATTTCCAGTAACAGTTTGAATTTTTAGGTTTCACTCTGTTTTCTCCTATATTGATAGATGTATTTGGAACTCTAAATCCAACACGGTTTGTCCTAGCTTCTTGAAACTTGACACAGTAAAGTAGTTTCACGTTCTATCTCTATGTTTTGTTTCCTCTTGACGTAGCCCTAAGCAGTGACTGGCGAGAAGCACTTTCATGGAAAGGGGTTGCCAAGCTTCCAAAAATTACGAATCTCCAGAAATCTCAGCAAATATTTTTTCACCCAAACTGGATGATACTTTCAGGTAATGATCAGTACACTAAGGCGACTTGGTTCCCCAAATTTCGTTCTTCTATGTTGAAGCGTTCATTTCCAGTAACAGTTTGAATATTGAGGTTTCACTCTGTTTTCTCCTATATTGATAGATGTATTTGGAACTCTAAATCCAACACGGTTTGTGCTAGCTTCTTGAAAATTGACACAGTAAAGTAGTTTCACGTTCTATCTCTATGTTTTGTTTCCTCTTGATGTAGCCCTAAGCAGTGACCGGCGAGAAGCACTTTCATGGAAAGGGGTTGCCAAGCTTCCAAAAATTACGAATCTCCAGAAATCTCAGCAAATATTTTTTCACCCAAACTGGATGATACTTTCAGGTAATGATCAGTAAACGAAGGCGACTTTGTACCCCAAATCTCGTTCTTCTATGTTGAAGCGTTCATTTCCAGTAACAGTATGAATTTTGAGGTTTCACTCTGTTTTCTCCTATATTGATAGATGTATTTGGAACTCTAAATCCAACACGGTTTGTGCTAGCTTCTTGAAACTTGACACAGTGAAGTAGTTTCACGTTCTATCTCTATGTTTTGTTTCCTCTTGATGTAGCCCTAAGCACTGACTGGCGAGAAACCCTTTCATGGAAAGGGGTTGCGAAGCTTCCAAAAATTACGAATCTCCAGAAATTCCAGCCAATATTTTTTCACCCAAACTGGATGATACTTTCAGGTAATGATCAGTACACTAAGGCGACTTGGATCCCCAAATTTCGTTCTTCTATGTTGAAGCGTTCATTTCCAGTAACAGTTTGAATTTTTAGGTATCACTCTGTTTTCTCCTATATTGATAGATGTATTTGGAACTCTAAATCCAACACGGTTTGTGCTAGCTTCTTGAAACTTGACACAGTAAAGTAGTTTCACGTTCTCTCTCTATGTTTTGTTTCCTCTTGACGTAGCCCTAAGCAGTGACTGGCGAGAAACACTTTCATGGAAAGGGGTTGCCAAGCTTGCAAAAATTACGAATCTCCAGAAATCTCAGCAAATATTTTTTCAAGCAAACTGGATGATACTTTCAGGTAATGATCAGTACACTAAGGCGACTTGGTTCCCCAAATTTCGTTCTTCTATGTTGAAGCGTTCATTTCCAGTAACAGTTTGAATTTTGAGGTTTCACTCTGTTTTCTCCTATATTGGTAGATGTATTTGGAACTCTAAATCCAACACGGTTTGTGCTAGCTTCTTGAAACTTGACACAGTAAAGTAGTTTCACGTTCTATCTCTATGTTTTGTTTCCTCTTGACGTAGCCCTAAGCACTGACTGGCGAGAAACACTTCCATGGAAAGGGTTTGCCTAGCTTCCAAAAATTACGAATCTCCAGAAATCTCAGCAAATATTTTTTCACCCAAACTGGATGATACTTTCAGGTAATGATCAGTACACTAAGGTGACTTGGTTCTCCAAATTTCGTTCTTCTATGTTGAAGCGTTCATTTCCAGTAACAGTTTGAATTTTTAGGTTTCACTCTGTTTTCTCCTATATTGATAGATGTATTTGCAACTCTAAATCCAACACGGTTTGTGCTAGCTTCTTGAAACTTGACACAGTAAAGTAGTTTCACGTTCTATCTCTATGTTTTGTTTCCTCTTGATGTAGCCCTAAGCAGTGACTGGCGAGAAACCCTTTCATGGAAAGGGGTTGCCAAGCTTCCAAAATTACGAATCTCCAGAAATCTCAGCAAATATTTTTTCACCCAAACTGGATGATACTTTCATGTAATGATCAGTACACTAAGGCGACTTGGTTCCCCAAATTTCGTTCTTCTATGTTGAAGCGTTCATTTCCAGTAACAGTTTGAATTTTTAGGATTCACTCTGTTTTCTCCTATATTGATAGATATATTTGGAACTCTAAATACAACACGGTTTGTGCTAGCTTCTTGAAACTTGACACAGTAAAGTAGTTTCACGTTCTATCTCTATGTTATGTTTCCTCTTGATGTAGCCCTATGCACTGACTGGCGAGAAACACTTTCATGGAAAGGGTTTGCCTAGCTTCCAAAAATTACGAATCTCCAGAAATCTCAGCCAATATTTTTTCACCCAAACTGGATGATACTTTCAGGTAATGATCAGTACACTAAGGCGACTTGGTTCCCCAAATTTCGTTCTTCTATGTTGAAGCGTTCATTTCCAGTAACAGTTTGAATTTTGAGGTTTCACTCTGTTTTCTCCTATATTGATAGATGTATTTGGAACTCTAAATCGAACACGGTTTGTGCTAGCTTCTTGAATCTTGACACAGTGAATTAGTTTCACGTTCTATCTCTATGTTTTGTTTCCTCTTGATTTAGCCCTAAGCACTGACTGGCGAGAAACACTTTCATGGAAAGGGTTGCGAAGCTTCCAAAAATTACGAATCTCCAGAAATCTCAGCCAATATTTTTTCACCCAAACTGGATGATACTTTCAGGTAATGATCAGTAAACTAAGGCGACTTGGTTCCCCAAATTTCGTTCTTCTATGTTGAAGCGTTCATCTCCAGTAACAGTTTGAATTTTTAGGTTTCAATCTGTTTTCTCCTATCTTGATAGATGTATTTGGAACTCTAAATCCAACACGGTTTGTGCTAGCTTCTTGAAACTTGACACAGTAAAGTAGTTTCACGTTCTCTCTCTATGTTTTGTTTCCTCTTGACGTAGCCCTAAGCAGTGACTGGCGAGAAACACTTTCATGGAAAGGGGTTGCCAAGCTTGCAAAAATTACGAATCTCCAGAAATCTCAGCAAATATTTTTTCAAGCAAACTGGATGATACTTTCAGGTAATGATCAGTACACTAAGGCGACTTGGTTCCCCAAATTTCGTTCTTCTATGTTGAAGCGTTCATTTCCAGTAACAGTTTGAATTTTGAGGTTTCACTCTGTTTTCTCCTATATTGATAGATGTATTTGGAACTCTAAATCCAACACGGTTTGTGCTAGCTTCTTGAAACTTGACACAGTAAACTAGTTTCACGTTCTATCTCTATGTTTTGTTTCCTCTTGATGTAGCCCTAAGCACTGACTGGCGAGAAACACTTTCATGGAAAGGGTTTGCCTAGCTTCCAAAAATTACGAATCTCCAGAAATCTCAGCCAATATTTTTTCACCCAAACTGGATGATACTTTCAGGTAATGATCAGTACACTAAGGCGACTTGGTTCCCCAAATTTCGTTCTTCTATGTTGAAGCGTTCATTTCCAATAACAGTTTGAATTTTGAGGTTTCACTCTGTTTTCTCCTATATTGATAAATGTATTTGCAACTCTAAATCGAACACGGTTTTTGCTAGCTTCTTGAAACTTGACACAGTAAAGTAGTTTCACGTTCTATCTCTATGTTTTGTTTCCTCTTGATGTAGCCCTTAGCAGTGACTGGCGAGAAGCACTTTCATGGAAAGGGGTTGCCAAGCTTGCAAAAATTACGAATCTCCAGAAATGTCAGCAAATATTTTTTCACCCAAACTGGATGATACTTTCAGGTAATGATCAGTACACTAAGGCGACTTGGTTCCCCAAATTTCGTTCTTCTATGTTGAAGCGTACATTTCCAGTAACAGTTTGAATTTTTAGGTTTCACTCTGTTTTCTCCTATATTGATAGATGTATTTGGAACTCTAAATCCAACACGGTTTGTCCTAGCTTCTTGAAACTTGACACAGTAAAGTAGTTTCACGTTCTATCTCTATGTTTTGTTTCCTCTTGACGTAGCCCTAAGCAGTGACTGGCGAGAAGCACTTTCATGGAAAGGGGTTGCCAAGCTTCCAAAAATTACGAATCTCCAGAAATCTCAGCAAATATTTTTTCACCCAAACTGGATGATACTTTCAGGTAATGATCAGTACACTAAGGCGACTTGGTTCCCCAAATTTCGTTCTTCTATGTTGAAGCGTTCATTTCCAGTAACAGTTTGAATATTGAGGTTTCACTCTGTTTTCTCCTATATTGATAGATGTATTTGGAACTCTAAATCCAACACGGTTTGTGCTAGCTTCTTGAAAATTGACACAGTAAAGTAGTTTCACGTTCTATCTCTATGTTTTGTTTCCTCTTGATGTACCCCTAAGCAGTGACCGGCGAGAAGCACTTTCATGGAAAGGGGTTGCCAAGCTTCCAAAAATTACGAATCTCCAGAAATCTCAGCAAATATTTTTTCACCCAAACTGGATGATACTTTCAGGTAATGATCAGTAAACGAAGGCGACTTTGTACCCCAAATCTCGTTCTTCTATGTTGAAGCGTTCATTTCCAGTAACAGTATGAATTTTGAGGTTTCACTCTGTTTTCTCCTATATTGATAGATGTATTTGGAACTCTAAATCCAACACGGTTTGTGCTAGCTTCTTGAAACTTGACACAGTGAAGTAGTTTCACGTTCTATCTCTATGTTTTGTTTCCTCTTGATGTAGCCCTAAGCACTGACTGGCGAGAAACCCTTTCATGGAAAGGGGTTGCGAAGCTTCCAAAAATTACGAATCTCCAGGAATTCCAGCCAATATTTTTTCACCCAAACTGGATGATACTTTCAGGTAATGATCAGTACACTAAGGCGACTTGGTTCCCCAAATTTCGTTCTTCTATGTTGAAGTGTTCATTTCCAGTAACAGTTTGAATTTTTAGGTATCACTCTGTTTTCTCCTATATTGATAGATGTATTTGGAACTCTAAATCCAACACGGTTTGTGCTAGCTTCTTGAAACTTGACACAATAAAGTAGTTTCACGTTCTATGTCTATGTTTTGTTTCCTCTTGACGTAGCCCTAAGCACTGACTGGCGAGAAACACTTCCATGGAAAGGGTTTGCCTAGCTTCCAAAAATTACGAATCTCCAGAAATCTCAGCAAATATTTTTTCACCCAAACTGGATGATACTTTCAGGTAATGATCAGTACACTAAGGTGACTTGGTTCTCCAAATTTCGTTCTTCTATGTTGAAGCGTTCATTTCCAGTAACAGTTTGAATTTTTAGGTTTCACTCTGTTTTCTCCTATATTGATAGATGTATTTGCAACTCTAAATCCAACACGGTTTGTGCTAGCTTCTTGAAACTTGACACAGTAAAGTAGTTTCACGTTCTATCTCTATGTTTTGTTTCCTCTTGATGTAGCCCTAAGCAGTGACTGGCTAGAAACACTTTCATGGAAAGGGGTTGCCAAGCTTCCAAAATTACGAATCTCCAGAAATGTCAGCAAATATTTTTTCACCCAAACTGGATGATACTTTCATGTAATGATCAGTACACTAAGGCGACTTGGTTCCCCAAATTTCGTTCTTCTATGTTGAAGCGTTCATTTCCAGTAACAGTTTGAATTTTTAGGATTCACTCTGTTTTCACCTATATTGATAGATATATTTGGAACTCTAAATACAACACGGTTTGTGCTAGCTTCTTGAAACTTGACACAGTAAAGTAGTTTCACGTTCTATCTCTATGTTATGTTTCCTCTTGATGTAGCCCTATGCACTGACTGGCGAGAAACACTTTCATGGAAAGGGTTTGCCTAGCTTCCAAAAATTACGAATCTCCAGAAATCTCAGCCAATATTTTTTCACCCAAACTGGATGATGCTTTCAGGTAATGATCAGTAAACAAAGGCGACTTGGTTCCCCAAATTTCGTTCTTCTATGTTGAAGCGTTCATTTCCAGTAACAGTTTGAATTTTGAGGTTTCACTGTGTTTTCTCCTATATTGATACATGTATTTGGAACTCTAAATCGAACACGGTTTGTGCTAGCTTCTTGAATCTTGACACAGTGAATTAGTTTCACGTTCTATCTCTATGTTTTGTTTCCTCTTGATTTAGCCCTAAGCACTGACTGGCGAGAAACACTTTCATGGAAAGGGTTGCGAAGCTTCCAAAAATTACGAATCTCCAGAAATCTCAGCCAATATTTTTTCACCCAAACTGGATGATACTTTCAGGTAATGATCAGTACACTAAGGCGACTTGGTTCCCCAAATTTCGTTCTTCTATGATGAAGCGTTCATTTCCAGTAACAGTTTGAATTTTCAGGTTTCACTCTGTTTTCTCCTATATTGATAGATGTATTTGGAACTCTAAATCCAACACGGTTTGTGCTAGCTTCTTGAAACTTGACACAGTGAAGTAGTTTCATGTTCTATCTCTATGTTTTGTTTCCTCTTGATGTAGCCCTAAGCACTGACTGGCGAGAAACACTTTCATGGAAAGGGGTTGCGAAGCTTCCAAAAGTTACGAATCTCCAGAAATCTCAGCAAATATTTTTTCACCCAAACTGGATGATACTTTCAGGTAATGATCAGTACACGAAGGTGACTTGGTTCCCCAAATTTCGTGCTTCTATGTTGAAGCTTTCATTTGCAGTAACAGTTTGAATTTTTAGGTTTCAATCTGTTTTCTCCTATATTGACAGATGTATTTTGAACTCTAAATCCAACACGGTTTGTGCTAGCTTCATGAAACTTGACACAGTAAAGTAGTTTCACGTTCTATGTCTATGTTTTGTTTCCTCTTGATGTAGCCATAAGCAGTGACTGGCGAGAAACACTTTCATGGAAAGGGGTTGCCAAGCTTCCAAAAATTACGAATCTCCAGAAATCACAGCAAATATTTTTTCACCCAAACTGGATGATACTTTCAGGTAATGATCAGTAAACGAAGGCGACTTGGTTCCCCAAATTTCGTTCTTCTATGTTGAAGCGTTCATTTCCAGTAACAGTTTGAATTTTGAGGTATCACTCTGTTTTCTCCTACATTGATAGATGTATTTGGAACTCTAAAACCAACACGGTTTGTGCTAGCTTCTTGAAACTTGACACAGTAAAGTAGTTTCACGTTCTATCTCTATGTTTTGTTTCCTCTTGACGTAGCACTAAGCACTGACTGGCGAGAAACACTTTCATGGAAAGGGTTTGCCTAGCTTCCAAAAATTACGAATCTCCAGAAATCTCAGCCAATATTTTTTCACCCAAACTGGATGATACTTTCAGGTAATGATCAGTACACTAAGGCGACTTGGTTCCCCAAATTTCGTTCTTCTATGTTGAAGCGTTCATTTCCAGTAACAGTTTGAATTTTGAGGTTTCACTCTGTTTTCTCCTATATTGATAGATGTATTTGGAACTCTAAATCCAACACGGTTTGTGCTAGCTTCTTGAAACTTGACACAGTAAAGTAGTTTCACGTTCTATCTCTATGTTTTGTTTCCTCTTGATGTAGCCCTTAGCAGTGACTGGCGAGAAGCACTTTCATGGAAAGGGGTTGCCAAGCTTGCAAAAATTACGAATCTCCAGAAATGTCAGCAAATATTTTTTCACCCAAACTGGATGATACTTTCAGGTAATGATCAGTACACTAAGGCGACTTGGTTCCCCAAATTTCGTTCTTCTATGTTGAAGCGTTCATTTCCAGTAACAGTTTGAATATTGAGGTTTCACTCTGTTTTCTCCTATATTGATAGATGTATTTGGAACTCTAAATCCAACACGGTTTGTGCTAGCTTCTTGAAACTTGACACAGTAAAGTAGTTTCACGTTCTATCTCTATGTTTTGTTTCCTCTTGACGTAGCCCTAAGCAGTGACTGGCGAGAAACACTTTCATGGAAAGGGGTTGCCAAGCTTCCAAAAATTACGAATCTCCACAAATCTCAGCAAATATTTTTTCACCAAAACTGGATGATACTTTCAGGTAATGATCAGTACACTAAGGCGACTTGGTTCCCCAAATTTCGTTCTTCTATGTTGAAGCGTTCATTTCCAGTAACAGTTTGAATTTTGAGGTTTCACTCTGTTTTCTCCTATATTGATAGATGTATTTGGAACTCTAAATCCTACATGGTTTGTGCTAGCTTCTTGAAACTTGACACAGTAAAGTAGTTTCACGTTCTATCTCTATGGTTTGTTTCCTCTTGATGTAGCCCTAAGCAGTGACTGGCGAGAAGCACTTTCATGGAAAGGGGTTGCCAAGCTTCCAAAAATTACGAATCTCCAGAAATCTCAGCAAATATTTTTTCACCCAAACTGGATGATACTTTCAGGTATTGATCAGTACACTAAGGAGACTTGGTTCCCCAAATTTCGTTCTTCTATGTTGAAGCGTTCATTTCCAGTAACAGTTTGAATTTTTAGGTTTCACTCTGTTTTCTCCTATATTGATAGATGTATTTGGAACTCTAAATCCAACACGGTTTGTCCTAGCTTCTTGAAACTTGACACAGTAAAGTAGTTTCACGTTCTATCTCTATTTTTTGTTTCCTCTTGACGTAGCCCTAAGCAGTGACTGGCGAGAAGCACTTTCATGGAAAGGGGTTGCCAAGCTTCCAAAAATTACGAATCTCCAGAAATCTCAGCAAATATTTTTTCACCCAAACTGGATGATACTTTCAGGTAATGATCAGTACACTAAGGCGACTTGGTTCCCCAAATTTCGTTCTTCTATGTTGAAGCGTTCATTTCCAGTAACAGTTTGAATATTGAGGTTTCACTCTGTTTTCTCCTATATTGATAGATGTATTTGGAACTCTAAATCCAACACGGTTTGTGCTAGCTTCTTGAAAATTGACACAGTAAAGTAGTTTCACGTTCTATCTCTATGTTTTGTTTCCTCTTGATGTAGCCCTAAGCAGTGACCGGCGAGAAGCACTTTCTCGAAAGGGGTTGCCAAGCTTCCAAAAATTACGAATCTCCAGAAATCTCAGCAAATATTTTTTCACCCAAACTGGATGATACTTTCAGGTAATGATCAGTAAACGAAGGCGACTTTGTACCCCAAATCTCGTTCTTCTATGTTGAAGCGTTCATTTCCAGTAACAGTATGAATTTTGAGGTTTCACTCTGTTTTCTCCTATATTGATAGATGTATTTGGAACTCTAAATCCAACATGGTTTGTGCTAGCTTCTTGAAACTTGACACAGTGAAGTAGTTTCACGTTCTATCTCTATGTTTTGTTTCCTCTTGATGTAGCCCTAAGCACTGACTGGCGAGAAACCCTTTCATGGAAAGGGGTTGCGAAGCTTCCAAAAATTACGAATCTCCAGAAATTCCAGCCAATATTTTTTCACCCAAACTGGATGATACTTTCAGGTAATGATCAGTACACTAAGGCGACTTGGTTCCCCAAATTTCGTTCTTCTATGTTGAAGCGTTCATTTCCAGTAACAGTTTGAATTTTTAGGTATCACTCTGTTTTCTCCTATATTGATAGATGTATTTGGAACTCTAAATCCAACACGGTTTGTGCTAGCTTCTTGAAACTTGACACAATAAAGTAGTTTCACGTTCTATGTCTATGTTTTGTTTCCTCTTGACGTAGCCCTAAGCACTGACTGGCGAGAAACACTTCCATGGAAAGGGTTTGCCTAGCTTCCAAAAATTACGAATCTCCAGAAATCTCAGCAAATATTTTTTCACCCAAACTGGATGATACTTTCAGGTAATGATCAGTACACTAAGGTGACTTGGTTCTCCAAATTTCGTTCTTCTATGTTGAAGCGTTCATTTCCAGTAACAGTTTGAATTTTTAGGTTTCACTCTGTTTTCTCCTATATTGATAGATGTATTTGCAACTCTAAATCCAACACGGTTTGTGCTAGCTTCTTGAAACTTGACACAGTAAAGTAGTTTCACGTTCTATCTCTATGTTTTGTTTCCTCTTGATGTAGCCCTAAGCAATGACTGGCTAGAAACACTTTCATGGAAAGGGGTTGCCAAGCTTCCAAAATTACGAATCTCCAGAAATGTCAGCAAATATTTTTTCACCCAAACTGGATGATACTTTCATGTAATGATCAGTACACTAAGGCGACTTGGTTCCCCAAATTTCGTTCTTCTATGTTGAAGCGTTCATTTCCAGTAACAGTTTGAATTTTTAGGATTCACTCTGTTTTCTCCTATATTGATAGATATATTTGGAACTCTAAATACAACACGGTTTGTGCTAGCTTCTTGAAACTTGACACAGTAAAGTAGTTTCACGTTCTATCTCTATGTTATGTTTCCTCTTGATGTAGCCCTATGCACTGACTAGCGAGAAACACTTTCATGGAAAGGGTTTGCCTAGCTTCCAAAAATTACGAATCTGCAGAAATCTCAGCCAATATTTTTTCACCCAAACTGGATGATACTTTCAGGTAATGATCAGTACACTAAGGCGACTTGGTTCCCCAAATTTCGTTCTTCTATGTTGAAGCGTTCATTTCCAGTAACAGTTAGAATTTTTAGGTTTCACTCTGTTTTCTCCTATATTGATAGATGTATTTGGAACTCTAAATCGAACACGGTTTGTGCTAGCTTCTTGAATCTTGACACAGTGAATTAGTTTCACGTTCTATCTCTATGTTTTGTTTCCTCTTGATTTAGCCCTAAGCACTGACTGGCGAGAAACACTTTCATGGAAAGGGTTGCGAAGCTTCCAAAAATTACGAATCTCCAGAAATCTCAGCCAATATTTTTTCACCCAAACTGGATGATACTTTCAGGTAATGATCAGTAAACTAAGGCGACTTGGTTCCCCAAATTTCGTTCTTCTATGTTGAAGCGTTCATCTCCAGTAACAGTTTGAATTTTTAGGTATCACTCTGTTTTCTCCTATATTGATAGATGTATTTGGAACTCTAAATCCAACACGGTTTGTGCTAGCTTCTTGAAACTTGACACAGTAAAGTAGTTTCACGTTCTCTCTCTATGTTTTGTTTCCTCTTGACGTAGCCCTAAGCAGTGACTGGCGAGAAACACTTTCATGGAAAGGGGTTGCCAAGCTTGCAAAAATTACGAATCTCCAGAAATCTCAGCAAATATTTTTTCAAGCAAACTGGATGATACTTTCAGGTAATGATCAGTACACTAAGGCGACTTGGTTCCCCAAATTTCGTTCTTCTATGTTGAAGCGTTCATTTCCAGTAACAGTTTGAATTTTGAGGTTTCACTCTGTTTTCTCCTATATTGATAGATGTATTTGGAACTCTAAATCCAACACGGTTTGTGCTAGCTTCTTGAAACTTGACACAGTAAAGTAGTTTCACGTTCTATCTCTATGTTTTGTTTCCTCTTGATGTAGCCCTAAGCACTGACTGGCGAGAAACACTTTCATGGAAAGGGTTTGCCTAGCTTCCAAAAATTACGAATCTCCAGAAATCTCAGCCAATATTTTTTCACCCAAACTGGATGATACTTTCAGGTAATGATTAGAACACTAAGGCGACTTGGTTCCCCAAATTTCGTTCTTCTATGTTGAAGCGTTCATTTCCAATAACAGTTTGAATTTTGAGGTTTCACTCTGTTTTCTCCTATATTGATAAATGTATTTGCAACTCTAAATCGAACACGGTTTTTGCTAGCTTCTTGAAACTTGACACAGTAAAGTAGTTTCACGTTCTATCTCTATGTTTTGTTTCCTCTTGATGTAGCCCTAAGCAGTGACTGGCGAGAAGCACTTTCAGGGAAAGGGGTTGCCAAGCTTCCAAAAATTACGAATCTCCAGAAATCTCAGCAAGTATTTTTTCACCCAAACTGGATGATACTTTCAGGTAATGATCAGTACACTAAGGCGACTTGGTTCCCCAAATTTCGTTCTTCTATGTTGAAGCGTTCATTTCCAGTAACAGTTTGAATTTTGAGGTTTCACTCTGTTTTCTCCCATATTGATAGATGTATTTGGAACTCTAAATCGAACACGGTTTGTGCTAGCTTCTTGAAACTTGACACAGTAAAGTAGTTTCACGTTCTATCTCTATGTTTTGTTTCCTCTTGATGTAGCCCTAAGCAGTGACTGGCGAGAAGCACTTTCATGGAAAGGGGTTGCCAAGCTTCCAAAAATTACGAATCTCCAGAAATGTCAGCAAATATTTTTTCATCCAAACTGGATGATACTTTCAGGTAATGATCAGTACACTAAGGCGACTTGGTTCCCCAAATTTCGTTCTTCTATGTTGAAGCGTTCATTTCCAGTAACAGTTTGAATTTTGAGGTTTCACTCTGTTTTCTCCTATATTGATGGATGTATTTGGAACTCTAAATCGAACACGGTTTGTACTAGCTTCTTGAAACTTGACACAGTAAAGTAGTTTCACGTTCTATCTCTATGTTTTGTTTCCTCTTGATGTAGCCCTAAGCAATGACTGGCGAGAAGCACTTTCATGGAAAGGGGTTGCCAAGCTTCCAAAAATTACGAATCTCCAGAAATGTCAGCAAATATTTTTTCACCCAAACTGGATGATACTTTCAGGTAATGATCAGTAAACGAAGGCGACTTTGTACCCCAAATCTCGTTCTTCTATGTTGAAGCGTTCATTTCCAGTAACAGTATGAATTTTGAGGTTTCACTCTGTTTTCTCCTATATTGATAGATGAATTTGGAACTCTAAATCCAACACGGTTTGTGCTAGCTTCTTGAAACTTGACACAGTGAAGTAGTTTCACGTTCTATCTCTATGTTTTGTTTCCTCTTGATGTAGCCCTAAGCACTGACTGGCGAGAAACCCTTTCATGGAAAGGGGTTGCGAAGCTTCCAAAAATTACGAATCTCCAGAAATTCCAGCCAATATTTTTTCACCCAAACTGGATGATACTTTCAGGTAATGATCAGTACACTAAGGCGACTTGGTTCCTCAAATTTCGTTCTTCTATGTTGAAGTGTTCATTTCCAGTAACAGTTTGAATTTTTAGGTATCACTCTGTTTTCTCCTATATTGATAGATGTATTTGGAACTCTAAATCCAACACGGTTTGTGCTAGCTTCTTGAAACTTGACACAATAAAGTAGTTTCACGTTCTATGTCTATGTTTTGTTTCCTCTTGACGTAGCCCTAAGCACTGACTGGCGAGAAACACTTCCATGGAAAGGGGTTGCCAAGCTTGCAAAAATTACGAATCTCCAGAAATGTCAGCAAATATTTTTTCACCCAAACTGGATGATACTTTCATGTAATGATCAGTACACTAAGGCGACTTGGTTCCCCAAATTTCGTTCTTCTATGTTGAAGCGTTCATTTCCAGTAACAGTTTGAATTTTTAGGTTTCACTCTGTTTTCTCCTATATGGATAGATGTATTTGGAACTCTAAATCGAACACAGTTTGTGCTAGCTTCTTGAAACTTGACACAGTAAAGTAGTTTCACGTTTTATCTCTATGTTTTGTTTCTTCTTGATGTAGCCCTAAGCAGTGACTGGCGAGAAACACTTTCATGGAAAGGGGTTGCCAAGCTTCCAAAGATTACGAATCTCCAGAAATCTCAGCAAATATTTTTTAACCCAAACTGGATGATACTTTCAGGTAATGATCAGTACACTAAGGCGACTTGGTTCCCCAAATTTCGTTCTTCTATGTTGAAGCGTTCATTTCCAGTAACAGTTTGAATTTTGAGGTTTCACCTGTTTTCTCCTATATTGATAGATGTATTTGGAACTCTAAATCCAACACGGTTTGTGCTAGCTTCTTGAAACTTGACACAGTAAAGTAGTTTCACGTTCTATCTCTATATTTTGTTTCCTCTTGATGTAGCCCTAAGCAGTGACTGGCGAGAAGCACTTTCATGGAAAGGGGTTGCCAAGCTTCCAAAAATTACGAATCTCCAGAAATGTCAGCAAATATTTTTTCACCCAAACTGGATGATACTTTCATGTAATGATCAGTACACTAAGGCGACTTGGTTCCCCAAATTTCGTTCTTCTATGTTGAAGCGTTCATTTCCAGTAACAGTTTGAATTTTTAGGTTTCACTCTGTTTTCTCCTATATGGATAGATGTATTTGGAACTCTAAATCGAACACAGTTTGTGCTAGCTTCTTGAAACTTGACACAGTAAAGTAGTTTCACGTTCTATCTCTATGTTTTGTTTCTTCTTGATGTAGCCCTAAGCAGTGACTGGCGAGAAACACTTTCATGGAAAGGGGTTGCCAAGCTTCCAAAAATTACGAATCTCCAGAAATCTCAGCAAATATTTTTTAACCCAAACTGGATGATACTTTCAGGTAATGATCAGTACACTAAGGCGACTTGGTTCCCCAAATTTCGTTCTTCTATGTTGAAGCGTTCATTTCCAGTAACAGTTTGAATTTTGAGGTTTCACCTGTTTTCTCCTATATTGATAGATGTATTTGGAACTCTAAATCCAACACGGTTTGTGCTAGCTTCTTGAAACTTGACACAGTAAAGTAGTTTCACGTTCTATCATTATGGTTTGTTTCCTCTTGATGTAGCCCTAAGCACTGACTGGCGAGAAACACTTTCATGGAAAGGGTTTACCTAGCTTCCAAAAATTACGAATCTCCAGAAATGTCAGCAAATATTTTTTCACCCATACTGGATGATACTTTCAGGTAATGATCAGTACACTAAGGCGACTTGGTTCCCCAAATTTCGTTCTTCTATGTTGAAGCGTTCATTTCCAGTAACATTTTGAATTTTGAGGTTTCACTCTGTTTTCTCCTATATTGATGGATGTATTTGGAACTCTAAATCGAACACGGTTTGTGCTAGCTTCTTGAAACTTGACACAGAAAAGTAGTTTCACGTTCTATCTCTATGTTTTGTTTCCTCTTGATGTAGCCCTAAGCAGTGACTGGCGAGAAGCACTTTCATGGAAAGGGGTTGCCAAGCTTCCAAAAATTACGAATCTCCAGAAATGTCAGCAAATATTTTTTCACCCAAACTGGATGATACTTTCATGTAATGATCAGTACACTAAGGCGACTTGGTTCCCCAAATTTCGTTCTTTTATGTTGAAGCGTTCATTTCCAGTAACAGTTTGAATTTTTAGGTTTCACTCTGTTTTCTCCGAAATGGATAGATGTATTTAGAACTCTAAATCGAACACAGTTTGTGCTAGCTTCTTGAAACTTGACACAGTAAAGTAGTTTCACGTTCTATCTCTATGTTTTGTTTCTTCTTGATGTAGCGCTAAGCAGTGACTGGCGAGAAACACTTTCATGGAAAGGGGTTGCCAAGCTTCCAAAAATTACGAATCTCCAGAAATCTCAGCAAATAATTTTTAACCCAATCTGGATGATAATTTCAGGTAATGATCAGTACACTAAGGCGACTTGGTTCCCCAAATTTCGTTCTTCTATGTTGAGCGTTCATTTCCAGTAACAGTTTGAATTTTGAGGTTTCACTCTGTTTTCTCCTATATTGATAGATGTATTTGGAACTCTAAATCCAACACGGTTTGTGCTAGCTTCTTGAAACTTGACACAGTAAAGTAGTTTCACGTTCTATCTCTATGTTTTGTTTCCTCTTGATGTAGCCATAAGCAGTGACTGGCGAGAAACACTTTCATGGAAAGGGGTTGCCAAGCTTCCAAAAATTACGAATCTCCAGAAATTTCAGCAAATATTTTTTCACCCAAACTGGATGATACTTTCAGGTAATGATCAGTAAACGAAGGCGACTTTGTTCCCCAAATTTCGTTCTTCTATGTGGAAGCGTTCATTTCCAGTAACAGTTTGAATTTTAAGGTTTCACTCTGTTTTCTCCTATATTGATAGATGTACTTGGAACTCTAAATCCAACACGGTTTGTGCTAGCATCTTGAAACTTGACACAGTGAAGTAGTTTCACGTTCTATCTCTATGTTTTGTTTCCTTTGATGTAGCCCTAAGCACTGACTGGCGAGAAACCCTTTCATGGAAAGGGGTTGCGAAGCTTCCAAAAATTACGAATCTCCAGAAATTTCAGCCAATATTTTTTCACCCAAACTGGATGATACTTTCAGGTAATGATCAGTACACTAAGGCGACTTGGTTCCCCAAATTTCGTTCTTCTATGTTGAAGCGTTCATTTCCAGTAACAGTTTGAATTTTTAGGTTTCACTCTGTTTTCTCCTATATTGATAGATGTATTTGGAACTCTAAATCGAACACGGTTTGTGCTAGCTTCTTGAAACTTGACACAGTAAAGTAGTTTCACGTTCTATCTCTATGTTTTTTTTCCTCTTGATGTAGCCATAAGCAGTGACTGGCGAGAAGCACTTTCATGGAAAGGGGTTGCCAAGCTTCCAAAAATTACGAATCTCCAGAAATCTCAGCAAATATTTTTTCAAGCAAACTGGATGATACTTTCAGGTAATGATCAGTACACTAAGGCGACTTGGTTCCCCAAATTTCGTTCTTCTATGTTGAAGCGTTCATTTCCAGTAACAGTTTGAATTTTTAGGTTTCACTCTGTTTTCTCCTATATTGATAGATGTATTTGCAACTCTAAATCCAACACGGTTTGTGCTAGCTTCTTGAAACTTGACACAGTAAAGTAGTTTCACGTTCTATCTCTATGTTTTGTTTCCTCTTGATGTAGCCCTAAGCACTGACTGGCGAGAAGCACTTTCATGGAAAGGGGTTGCCAAGCTTCCAAAAATTACGAATCTCCAGAAATGTCAGCAAATATTTTTTCACCCAAACTGGATGATACTTTCAGGTAATGATCAGTACACTAAGGCGACTTGGTTCCCCAAATTTCGTTCTTCTATGTTGAAGCGTTCATTTCCAGTAACAGTTTGAATTTTTAGGTTTCACTCTGTTTTCTCCTATATTGATAGATGTATTTGGAACTCTAAATCGAACACAGTTTGTGCTAGCTTCTTGAAACTTGACACAGTAAAGTAGTTTCACGTTCTATCTCTATGTTTTGTTTCTTTTTGATGTAGCCCTAAGCAGTCACTGGCGAGAAACACTTTCATGGAAAGGGGTTGCCAAGCTTCCAAAAATTACGAATCTCCAGAAATCTCAGCAAATATTTTTTCACCCAAACTGGATGATACTTTCAGGTAATGATCAGTACACTAAGGCGACTTGGTTCCCCAAATTTCGTTCTTCTATGTTGAAGCGTTAATTTCCAGTAACAGTTTGAATTTTGAGGTTTCACTTTGTTTTCTCCTATATTGATAGATGTATTTGGAACTCTAAATCCAACACGGTTTGTGCTAGCTTCTTGAAACTTGACACAGTAAAGTAGTTTCACGTTCTATCTCTATGTTTTGTTTCCTCTTGATGTAGCCCTAAGCAGTGACTGGCGAGAAGCACTTTCATGGAAAGGGGATGCCAAGCTTCCAAAAATTACGAATCTCCAGAAATGTCAGCAAATATTTTTTCATCCAAACTGAATGATACTTTCAGGTAATGATCAGTACACTAAGGCGACTTGGTTCCCCAAATTTCGTTCTTCTATGTTGAAGCGTTCATTTCCTGTAACAGTTTGAATTTTGAGGTTTCACTCTGTTTTCTCCTATATTGATAGATGTATTTGCAACTCTAAATCCAACACGGTTTGTGCTAGCTTCTTGAAACTTGACACAGTAAAGTAGTTTCACGTTCTATCTCTATGTTTTGTTTCCTCTTGATGTAGCCCTAAGCAGTGACTGGCGAGAAGCACTTTCATGGAAAGGGGTTGCCAAGCTTCCAAAAATTACGAATCTCCAGAAATGTCAGCAAATATTTTTTCACCCAAACTGGATGATACTTTCATGTAATGATCAGTACACTAAGGCGACTTGGTTCCCCAAATTTCGTTCTTCTATGATGAAGCGTTCATTTCCAGTAACAGTTTGAATTTTCAGGTTTCACTCTGTTTTCTCCTATATTGATAGATGTATTTGGAACTCTAAATCCAACACGGTTTGTGCTAGCTTCTTGAAACTTGACACAGTGAAGTAGTTTCATGTTCGATCTCTATGTTTTGTTTCCTCTTAATGTAGCCCTAAGCACTGACTGGCGAGAAACACTTTCATGGAAAGGGGTTGCGAAGCTTCCAAAAGTTACGAATCTCCAGAAATCTCAGCAAATATTTTTTCACCCAAACTGGATGATACTTTCAGGTAATGATCAGTACACGAAGGTGACTTGGTTCCCCAAATTTCGTGCTTCTATGTTGAAGCGTTCATTTGCAGTAACAGTTTGAATTTTTAGGTTTCAATCTGTTTTCTCCTATATTGATAGATGTATTTGGAACTCTAAATCCAACACGGTTTGTGCTAGCTTCATGAAACTTGACACAGTAAAGTAGTTTCACGTTCTATGTCTATGTTTTGTTTCCTCTTGATGTAGCCATAATCAGTGACTGGCGAGAAACACTTTCATGGAAAGGGGTTGCCAAGCTTCTAAAAATTACGAATCTCCAGAAATCTCAGCAAATATTTTTTCACCCAAACTGGATGATACTTTCAGGTGATGATCAGTAAACGAAGGCGACTTTGTTCCCCAAATTTCGTTCTTCTATGTGGAAGCGTTCATTTCCAGTAACAGTTTGAATTTTGAGGTTTCACTCTGTTTTCTCCTATATTGGTAGATGTATTTGGAACTCTAAATCCAACACGGTTTGTGCTAGCTTCTTGAAACTTGACACAGTGAAGTAGTTTCACGTTCTATCTCTATGTTTTGTTTCCTTTGATGTAGCCCTAAGCACTGACTGGCGAGAAACCCTTTCATGGAAAGGGGTTGCGAAGCTTCCAAAAATTACGAATCTCCAGAAATTTCAGCCAATATTTTTTCACCCAAACTGGATGATACTTTCAGGTAATGATCAGTACACTAAGGCGACTTGGTTCCCCAAATTTCGTTCTTCTATGTTGAAGCGTTCATTTCCAGTAACAGTTTGAATTTTTAGGTTTCACTCTGTTTTCTCCTATATTGATAGATGTATTTGGAACTCTAAATCCAACACGGTTTTTGCTAGCTTCTTGAAACTTGACACAGTAAAGTAGTTTCAGGTTCTATCTCTATGTTTTGTTTCCTCTTGATGTAGCCCTAAGCAGTGACTGGCGAGAAGCTCTTTCATGGAAAGGGGTTGCCAAGCTTCCAAAAATTACGAATCTCCAAAAATCTCAGCAAATATTTTTTCAAGCAAACTGGATGATACTTTCAGGTAATGATCAGTACACTAAGGCGACTTGGTTCCCCAAATTTCGTTCTTCTATGTTGAAGCGTTCATTTCCAGTAACAGTTTGAATTTTTAGGTTTCACTCTGTTTTCTCCTATATTGATAGATGTATTTGCAACTCTAAATCCAACACGGTTTGTGCTAGCTTCTTGAAACTTGACACAGTAAAGTAGTTTCACGTTCTATCTCTATGGTTTGTTTCCTCTTGATGTAGCCCTAAGCAGTGACTGGCGAGAAGCAGTTTCATGGAAAGGGGTTGCCAAGCTTCCAAAAATTACGAATCTCCAGAAATGTCAGCAAATATTTTTTCACCCAAACTGGATGATACTTTCAGGTAATGATCAGTACACTAAGGCGACTTGGTTCCCCAAATTTCGTTCTTCTATGTTGAAGCGTTCATTTCCAGTAACAGTTTGAATTTTTAGGTTTCACTCTGTTTTCTCCTATATTGATAGATGTATTTGGAACTCTAAATCCAACACGGTTTGTGCTAGCTTCTTGAAACTTGACACAGTAAAGTAGTTTCACGTTCTATCTCTATGTTTTGTTTCCTCTTGATGTAGCCCTAAGCAGTGACTGGCGAGAAGCATTTTCATGGAAAGGGGTTGCCAAGCTTCCAAAAATTACGAATCTCCAGAAATGTCAGCAAATATTTTTTCACCCAAACTGGATGATACTTTCAGGTAATGATCAGTACACTAAGGCGACTTGGTTCCCCAAATTTCGTTCTTCTATGATGAAGCGTTCATTTCCAGTAACAGTTTGAATTTTCAGGTTTCACTCTGTTTTCTCCTATATTGATAGATGTATTTGGAACTCTAAATCCAACACGGTTTGTGCTAGCTTCTTGAAACTTGACACAGTGAAGTAGTTTCATGTTCTATCTCTATGTTTTGTTTCCTCTTGATGTAGCCCTAAGCACTGACTGGCGAGAAACACTTTCATGGAAAGGGGTTGCGAAGCTTCCAAAAGTTACGAATCTCCAGAAATCTCAGCAAATATTTTTTCACCCAAACTGGATGATACTTTCAGGTAATGATCAGTACACGAAGGTGACTTGGTTCCCCAAATTTCGTGCTTCTATGTTGAAGCTTTCATTTGCAGTAACAGTTTGAATTTTTAGGTTTCAATCTGTTTTCTCCTATATTGATAGATGTATTTGGAACTCTAAATCCAACACAGTTTGTGCTAGCTTCATGAAACTTGACACAGTAAAGTAGTTTCACGTTCTATGTCTATGTTTTGTTTCCTCTTGATGTAGCCATAAGCAGTGACTGGCGAGAAACACTTTCATGGAAAGGGGTTGCCAAGCTTCCAAAAATTACGAATCTCCAGAAATCTCAGCAAATATTTTTTCACCCAAACTGGATGATACTTTCAGGTAATGATCAGTAAACGAAGGCGACTTGGTTCCCCAAATTTCGTTCTTCTATGTTGAAGCGTTCATTTCCAGTAACAGTTTGAATTTTGAGGTATCACTCTGTTTTCTCCTATATTGATAGATGTATTTGGAACTCTAAATCCAACACGGTTTGTGCTAGCTTCTTGAAACTTGACACAGTAAAGTAGTTTCACGTTCTATCTCTATGTTTTGTTTCCTCTTGACGTAGCCCTAAGCACTGACTGGCGAGAAACACTTTCATGGAAAGGGTTTGCCTAGCTTCCAAAAATTACGAATCTCCAGAAATCTCAGCAAATATTTTTTCACCCAAACTGGATGATACTTTCAGGTAATGATCAGTACACTAAGGCGACTTGGTTCCCCAAATTTCGTTCTTCTATGTTGAAGCGTTCATTTCCAGTAACAGTTTGAATTTTGAGGTTTCACTCTGTTTTCTCCTATATTGATAGATTTATTTGGAACTCTAAATCCAACACGGTTTTTGCTAGCTTCTTGAAACTTGACACAGTAAAGTAGTTTCACGTTCTATCTCTATGTTTTGTTTCCTCTTGATGTAGCCCTTAGCAGTGACTGGCGAGAAGCACTTTCATGGAAAGGGGTTGCCAAGCTTCCAAAAATTACGAATCTCCAGAAATGTCAGCAAATATTTTTTCACCCAAACTGGATGATACTTTCAGGTAATGATCAGTACACTAGGGCGACTTGGTTCCCAAATTTCGTTCTTCTATGTTGAAGCGTTCATTTCCAGTAACAGTTTGAATATTGAGGTTTCACTCTGTTTTCTCCTATATTGATAGATGTATTTGGAACTCTAAATCCAACACGGTTTGTGCTAGCTTCTTGAAACTTGACACAGTAAAGTAGTTTCACGTTCTATCTCTATGTTTTGTTTCCTCTTGATGTAGCCCTAAGCAGTGACCGGCGAGAAGCACTTTCATGGAAAGGGGTTGCCAAGCTTCCAAAAATTACGAATCTCCAGAAATCTCAGCAAATATTTTTTCACCCAAACTGGATGATACTTTCAGGTAATAATCAGTACACTAAGGCGACTTGGTTCCCCAAATTTCGTTCTTCTATATTGAAGCGTTCATTTCCAGTAACAGTTTGAATTTTTAGGTTTCACTCTGTTTTCTCCTATATTGATAGATGTATTTGGAACTCTAAATCCAACACGGTTTGTGCTAGCTTCTTGAAACTTGACACAGTAAAGTAGTTTCACGTTCTATCTCTATGTTTTGTTTCCTCTTGATGTAGCCCTAAGCAGTGACTGGCGAGAAGCACTTTCATGGAAAGGGGTTGCCAAGCTTCCAAAAATTACGAATCTCCAGAAATGTCAGCAAATATTTTTTCATCCAAACTGGATGATACTTTCAGGTAATGATCAGTACACTAAGGCGACTTGGTTCCCCAAATTTCGTTCTTCTATGTTGAAGCGTTCATTTCCAGTAACAGTTTGAATTTTGAGGTTTCACTCTGTTTTCTACTATATTGATGGATGTATTTGGAACTCTAAATCGAACACGGTTTGTACTAGCTTCTTGAAACTTGACACAGTAAAGTAGTTTCACATTCTATCTCTATGTTTTGTTTCCTCTTGATGTAGCCCTAAGCAATGACTGGCGAGAAGCACTTTCATGGAAAGGGGTTGCCAAGCTTCCAAAAATTACGAATCTCCAGAAATGTCAGCAAATATGTTTTCACCCAAACTGGATGATACATTCAGGTAATGATCAGTAAACGAAGGCGACTTTGTACCCCAAATCTCGTTCTTCTATGTTGAACCGTTCATTTCCAGTAACAGTATGAATTTTGAGGTTTCACTCTGTTTTCTCCTATATTGATAGATGTATTTGGAACTCTAAATCCAACACGGTTTGTGCTAGCTTCTTGAAACTTGACACAGTGAAGTAGTTTCACGTTCTATCTCTATGTTTTGTTTCCTCTTGATGTAGCCCTAAGCACTGACTGGCGAGAAACCCTTTCATGGAAAGGGGTTGCGAAGCTTCCAAAAATTACGAATCTCCAGAAATTCCAGCCAATATTTTTTCACCCAAACTGGATGATACTTTCAGGTAATGATCAGTACACTAAGGCGACTTGGTTCCTCAAATTTCGTTCTTCTATGTTGAAGTGTTCATTTCCAGTAACAGTTTGAATTTTTAGGTATCACTCTGTTTTCTCCTATATTGATAGATGTATTTGGAACTCTAAATCCAACACGGTTTGTGCTAGCTTCTTGAAACTTGACACAATAAAGTAGTTTCACGTTCTATGTCTATGTTTTGTTTCCTCTTGACGTAGCCCTAAGCACTGACTGGCGAGAAACACTTCCATGGAAAGGGTTTGCCTAGCTTCCAAAAATTACGAATCTCCAGAAATCTCAGCAAATATTTTTTCACCCAAACTGGATGATACTTTCAGGTAATGATCAGTACACTAAGGTGACTTGGTTCCCCAAATTTCGTTCTTCTATGTTGAAGCGTTCATTTCCAGTAACAGTTTGAATTTTTAGGTTTCACTCTGTTTTCTCCTATATTGATAGATGTATTTGGAACTCTAAATCGAACACGGTTTGTGCTAGCTTCTTGAAACTTGACACAGTAAAGTAGTTTCACGTTCTATCTCTATGTTTTGTTTCCTCTTGATGTAGCCCTAAGCAGTGACTGGCTAGAAACACTTTCATGGAAAGGGGTTGCCAAGCTTCCAAAAATTACGAATCTCCAGAAATGTCAGCAAATATTTTTTCACCCAAACTGGATGATACTTTCATGTAATGATCAGTACACTAAGGCGACTTGGTTCCCCAAATTTCGTTCTTCTATGTTGAAGCGTTCATTTCCAGTAACAGTTTGAATTTTTAGGATTCACTCTGTTTTCTCCTATATTGATAAATGTATTTGGAACTCTAAATACAACACGGTTTGTGCTAGCTTCTTGAAACTTGACACAGTAAAGTAGTTTCACGTTCTATCTCTATGTTATGTTTCCTCTTGATGTAGCCCTATGCACTGACTGGCGAGAAACACTTTCATGGAAAGGGTTTGCCTAGCTTCCAAAAATTACGAATCTCCAGAAATCTCAGCCAATATTTTTTCACCCAAACTGGATGATACTTTCAGGTAATGATCAGTAAACGAAGGCGACTTGGTTCCCCAAATTTCGTTCTTCTATGTTGAAGCGTTCATTTCCAGTAACAGTTTGAATTTTGAGGTTTCACTCTGTTTTCTCCTATATTGATAGATGTATTTGGAACTCTAAATCCAACACGGTTTGTGCTAGCTTCTTGAATCTTGACACAGTGAATTAGTTTCACGTTCTATCTCTATGTTTTGTTTCCTCTTGATTTAGCCCTAAGCACTGACTGGCGAGAAACACTTTCATGGAAAGGGTTGCGAAGCTTCCAAAAATTACGAATCTCCAGAAATCTCAGCCAATATTTTTTCACCCAAACTGGATGATACTTTCAGGTAATGATCAGTAAACTAAGGCGACTTGGTTCCGCAAATTTCGTTCTTCTATGTTGAAGCGTTCATCTCCAGTAACAGTTTGAATTTTTAGGTATCACTCTGTTTTCTCCTATATTGATAGATGTATTTGGAACTCTAAATCCAACACGGTTTGTGCTAGCTTCTTGAAACTTGACACAGTAAAGTAGTTTCACGTTCTATCTCTATGTTTTGTTTCCTCTTGATGTAGCCCTAAGCAGTGACTGGCGAGAAACACTTTCATGGAAAGGGGTTGCCAAGCTTGCAAAAATTACGAATCTCCAGAAATCTCAGCAAATATTTTTTCAAGCAAACTGGATGATACTTTCAGGTAATGATCAGTACACTAAGGCGACTTGGTTCCCCAAATTTCGTTCTTCTATGTTGAAGCGTTCATTTCCAGTAACAGTTTGAATTTTGAGGTTTCACTCTGTTTTCTCCTATATTGATAGATGTATTTGGAACTCTAAATCCAACACGGTTTGTGCTAGCTTCTTGAAACTTGACACAGTAAAGTAGTTTCACGTTCTATCTCTATGTTTTGTTTCCTCTTGATGTAGCCCTAAGCACTGACTGGCGAGAAACACTTTCATGGAAAGGGTTGGCCTAGCTTCCAAAAATTACGAATCTCCAGAAATCTCAGCCAAGATTTTTTCACCCAAACTGGATGATACTTTCAGGTAATGATCAGTACACTAAGGCGACTTGGTTCCCCAAATTTCGTTCTTCTATGTTGAAGCGTTCATTTCCAGTAACAGTTTGAATTTTGAGGTTTCACTCTGTTTTCTCCTATATTGATAGATGTATTTGCAACTCTAAATCGAACACGGTTTTTGCTAGCTTCTTGAAACTTGACACAGTAAAGTAGTTTCACGTTCTATCTCTATGTTTTGTTTCCTCTTGATGTAGCCCTAAGCAGTGACTGGCGAGAAGCACTTTCATGGAAAGGGGTTGCCAAGCTTCCAAAAATTACGAATCTCCAGAAATCTCAGCAAGTATTTTTTCACCCAAACTGGATGATACTTTCAGGTAATGATCAGTACACTAAGGCGACTTGGTTCCCCAAATTTCGTTCTTCTATGTTGAAGCGTTCATTTCCAGTAACAGTTTGAATTTTTAGGTTTCACTCTGTTTTCTCCTATATTGATAGATGTATTTGGAACTCTAAATCCAACACGGTTTGTGCTAGCTTCTTGAAACTTGACACAGTAAAGTAGTTTCACGTTCTATCTCTATGTTTTGTTTCCTCTTGATGTAGCCCTAAGCAGTGACTGGCGAGAAGCACTTTCATGGAAAGGGGTTGCCAAGCTTGCAAAAATTACGAATCTCCAGAAATGTCAGCAAATATTTTTTCACCCAAACTGGATGATACTTTCATGTAATGATCAGTACACTAAGGCGACTTGGTTCCCCAAATTTTGTTCTTCTATGTTGAAGCGTTCATTTCCAGTAACAGTTTGAATTTTTAGGTTTCACTCTGTTTTCTCCTATATGGATAGATGTATTTGGAACTCTAAATCGAACACAGTTTGTGCTAGCTTCTTGAAACTTGACACAGTAAAGTAGTTTCACGTTCTATCTCTATGTTTTGTTTCTTCTTGATGTAGCCCTAAGCAGTGACTGGCGAGAAACACTTTCATGGAAAGGGGTTGCCAAGCTTCCAAAGATTACGAATCTCCAGAAATCTCAGCAAATATTTTTTAACCCAAACTGGATGATACTTTCAGGTAATGATCAGTACACTAAGGCGACTTGGTTCCCCAAATTTCGTTCTTCTATGTTGAAGCGTTCATTTCCAGTAACAGTTTGAATTTTGAGGTTTCACCTGTTTTCTCCTATATTGATAGATGTATTTGGAACTCTAAATCCAACACGGTTTGTGCTAGCTTCTTGAAACTTGACACAGTAAAGTAGTTTCACGTTCTATCTCTATGTTTTGTTTCCTCTTGATGTAGCCCTAAGCAGTGACTGGCGAGAAGCACTTTCATGGAAAGGGGTTGCCAAGCTTCCAAAAATTACGAATCTCCAGAAATGTCAGCAAATATTTTTTCACCGAAACTGGATGATACTTTCATGTAATGATCAGTACACTAAGGCGACTTGGTTCCCCAAATTTCGTTCTTCTATGTTGAAGCGTTCATTTCCAGTAACAGTTTGAATTTTTAGGTTTCACTCTGTTTTCTCCTATATGGATAGATGTATTTGGAACACTAAATCGAACACAGTTTGGGCTAGCTTCTTGAAACTTGACACAGTAAAGTAGTTTCACGTTCTATCTCTATGTTTTGTTTCTTCTTGATGTAGCCCTAAGCAGTGACTGGCGAGAAACACTTTCATGGAAAGGGGTTGCCAAGCTTCCAAAAATTACGAATCTCCAGAAATCTTAGCAAATATTTTTTAACCCAAACTGGATGATACTTTCAGGTAATGATCAGTACACTAAGGCGACTTGGTTCCCCAAATTTCGTTCTTCTATGTTGAAGCGTTCATTTCCAGTAACAGTTTGAATTTTGAGGTTTCACCTGTTTTCTCCTATATTGATAGATGTATTTGGAACTCTAAATCCAACACGGTTTGTGCTAGCTTCTTGAAACTTGACACAGTAAAGTAGTTTCACGTTCTATCATTATGGTTTGTTTCCTCTTGATGTAGCCCTAAGCACTGACTGGCGAGAAACACTTTCATGGAAAGGGTTTACCTAGCTTCCAAAAATTACGAATCTCCAGAAATGTCAGCAAATATTTTTTCACCCAAACTGGATGATACTTTCAGGTAATGATCAGTACACTAAGGCGACTTGGTTCCCCAAATTTCGTTCTTCTATGTTGAAGCGTTCATTTCCAGTAACATTTTGAATTTTGAGGTTTCACTCTGTTTTCTCCTATATTGATGGATGTATTTGGAACTCTAAATCGAACACGGTTTGTGCTAGCTTCTTGAAACTTGACACAGTAAAGTAGTTTCACGTTCTATCTCTATGTTTTGTTTCCTCTTGATGTAGCCCTAAGCAGTGACTGGCGAGAAGCACTTTCATGGAAAGGGGTTGCCAAGCTTCCAAAAATTACGAATCTCCAGAAATGTCAGCAAATATTTTTTCACCCAAACTGGATGATACTTTCATGTAATGATCAGTACACTAAGGCGACTTGGTTCCCCAAATTTCGTTCTTTTATGTTGAAGCGTTCATTTCCAGTAACAGTTTGAATTTTTAGGTTTCACTCTGTTTTCTCCTAAATGGATAGATGTATTTGGAACTCTAAATCGAACACAGTTTGTGCTAGCTTCTTGAAACTTGACACAGTAAAGTAGTTTCACGTTCTATCTCTATGTTTTGTTTCTTCTTGATGTAGCGCTAAGCAGTGACTGGCGAGAAACACTTTCATGGAAAGGGGTTGCCAAGCTTCCAAAAATTACGAATCTCCAGAAATCTCAGCAAATATTTTTTAACCCAAACTGGATGATAATTTCAGGTAATGATCAGTACACTAAGGCGACTTGGTTCCCCAAATTTCGTTCTTCTATGTTGAGCGTTCATTTCCAGTAACAGTTTGAATTTTGAGGTTTCACTCTGTTTTCTCCTATATTGATAGATGTATTTGGAACTCTAAATCCAACACGGTTTGTGCTAGCTTCTTGAAACTTGACACAGTAAAGTAGTTTCACGTTCTATCTCTATGTTTTGTTTCCTCTTGATGTAGCCATAAGCTGTGACTGGCGAGAAACACTTTCATGGAAAGGGGTTGCCAAGCTTCCAAAAATTACGAATCTCCAGAAATCTCAGCAAATATTTTTTCACCCAAACTGGATGATACTTTCAGGTAATGATCAGTAAACGAAGGCGACTTTGTTCCCCAAATTTCGTTCTTCCTGTGGAAGCGTTCATTTCCAGTAACAGTTTGAATTTTAAGGTTTCACTCTGTTTTCTCCTATATTGATAGATGTACTTGGAACTCTAAATCCAACACGGTTTGTGCTAGCATCTTGAAACTTGACACAGTGAAGTAGTTTCACGTTCTATCTCTATGTTTTGTTTCCTTTGATGTAGCCCTAAGCACTGACTGGCGAGAAACCCTTTCATGGAAAGGGGTTGCGAAGCTTCCAAAAATTACGAATCTCCAGAAATTTCAGCCAATATTTTTTCACCCAAACTGGATGATACTTTCAGGTAATGATCAGTACACTAAGGCGACATGGTTCCCCAAATTTCGTTCTTCTATGTTGAAGCGTTCATTTCCAGTAACAGTTTGAATTTTTAGGTTTCACTCTGTTTTCTCCTATATTGATAGATGTATTTGGAACTCTAAATCGAACACGGTTTGTGCTAGCTTCTTGAAACTTGACACAGTAAAGTAGTTTCACGTTCTATCTCTATGTTTTGTTTCCTCTTGATGTAGCCCTAAGCAGTGACCGGCGAGAAACACTTTCATGGAAAGGGGTTGCGAAGCTTCCAAAAGTTACGAATCTCCAGAAATCTCAGCAAATATTTTTTCACCCAAACTGGATGATACTTTCAGGTAATGATCAGTACACGAAGGTGACTTGGTTCCCCAAATTTCGTGCTTCTATGTTGAAGCGTTCATTTGCAGTAACAGTTTGAATTTTTAGGTTTCAATCTGTTTTCTCCTATATTGATAGATGTATTTGGAACTCTAAATCCAACACGGTTTGTGCTAGCTTCATGAAACTTGACACAGTAAAGTAGTTTCACGTTCTATGTCTATGTTTTGTTTCCTCTTGATGTAGCCATAATCAGTGACTGGCGAGAAACACTTTCATGGAAAGGGGTTGCCAAGCTTCTAAAAATTACGAATCTCCAGAAATCTCAGCAAATATTTTTTCACCCAAACTGGATGATACTTTCAGGTAATGATCAGTAAACGAAGGCGACTTTGTTCCCCAAATTTCGTTCTTCTATGTGGAAGCGTTCATTTCCAGTAACAGTTTGAATTTTGAGGTTTCACTCTGTTTTCTCCTATATTGGTAGATGTATTTGGAACTCTAAATCCAACACGGTTTGTGCTAGCTTCTTGAAACTTGACACAGTGAAGTAGTTTCACGTTCTATCTCTATGTTTTGTTTCCTTTGATGTAGCCCTAAGCACTGACTGGCGAGAAACCCTTTCATGGAAAGGGGTTGCAAAGCTTCCAAAAATTACGAATCTCCAGAAATGTCAGCAAATATTTTTTCACCCAAACTGGATGATACTTTCAGGTAATGATCAGTACACTAAGGCGACTTGGTTCCCCAAATTTCGTTCTTCTATGTTGAAGCGTTCATTTCCAGTAACAGTTTGAATTTTTAGGTTTCACTCTGTTTTCTCCTATATTGATAGATGTATTTGGAACTCTAAATCCAACACGGTTTGTGCTAGCTTCTTGAAACTTGACACAGTAAAGTAGTTTCACGTTCTATCTCTATGGTTTGTTTCCTCTTGATGTAGCCCTAAGCAGTGACTGGCGAGAAGCAGTTTCATGGAAAGGGGTTGCCAAGCTTCCAAAAATTACGAATCTCCAGAAATGTCAGCAAATATTTTTTCACCCAAACTGGATGATACTTTCATGTAATGATCAGTACACTAAGGCGACTTGGTTCCCCAAATTTCGTTCTTCTATGTTGAAGCGTTCATTTCCAGTAACAGTTTGAATTTTTAGGTTTCACTCTGTTTTCTCCTATATTGATAGATGTATTTGGAACTCTAAATCCAACACGGTTTGTGCTAGCTTCTTGAAACTTGACACAGTAAAGTAGTTTCACGTTCTATCTCTAGGTTTTGTTTCCTCTTGATGTAGCCCTAAGCAGTGACTGGCGAGAAGCATTTTCATGGAAAGGGGTTGCCAAGCTTCCAAAAATTACGAATCTCCAGAAATGTCAGCAAATATTTTTTCACCCAAACTGGATGATACTTTCAGGTAATGATCAGTACACTAAGGCGACTTGGTTCCCCAAATTTCGTTCTTCTATGATGAAGCGTTCATTTCCAGTAACAGTTTGAATTTTCAGGTTTCACTCTGTTTTCTCCTATAATGATAGATGTATTTGGAACTCTAAATCCAACACAGTTTGTGCTAGCTTCATGAAACTTGACACAGTAAAGTAGTTTCACGTTCTATGTCTATGTTTTGTTTCCTCTTGATGTAGCCATAAGCAGTGACTGGCGAGAAACACTTTCATGGAAAGGGGTTGCCAAGCTTCCAAAAATTACGAATCTCCAGAAATCTCAGCAAATATTTTTTCACCCAAACTGGATGATACTTTCAGGTAATGATCAGTAAACGAAGGCGACTTGGTTCCCCAAATTTCGTTCTTCTATGTTGAAGCGTTCATTTCCAGTAACAGTTTGAATTTTGAGGTATCACTCTGTTTTCTCCTATATTGATAGATGTATTTGGAACTCTAAATCCAACACGGTTTGTGCTAGCTTCTTGAAACTTGACACAGTAAAGTAGTTTCACGTTCTATCTCTATGTTTTGTTTCCTCTTGACGTAGCCCTAAGCACTGACTGGCGAGAAACACTTTCATGGAAAGGGTTTGCCTAGCTTCCAAAAATTACGAATCTCCAGAAATCTCAGCAAATATTTTTTCACCCAAACTGGATGATACTTTCAGGTAATGATCAGTACACTAAGGCGACTTGGTTCCCCAAATTTCGTTCTTCTATGTTGAAGCGTTCATTTCCAGTAACAGTTTGAATTTTGAGGTTTCACTCTGTTTTCTCCTATATTGATAGATGTATTTGGAACTCTAAATCCAACACGGTTTGTGCTAGCTTCTTGAAACTTGACACAGTAAAGTAGTTTCACGTTCTATCTCTATGTTTTGTTTCCTCTTGATGTAGCCCTTAGCAGTGACTGGCGAGAAGCACTTTCATGGAAAGGGGTTGCCAAGCTTGCAAAAATTACGAATCTCCAGAAATGTCAGCAAATATTTTTTCACCCAAACTGGATGATACTTTCAGGTAATGATCAGTACACTAAGGCGACTTGGTTCCCCAAATTTCGTTCTTCTATGTTGAAGCGTTCATTTCCAGTAACAGTTTGAATATTGAGGTTTCACTCTGTTTTCTCCTATATTGATAGATGTATTTGGAACTCTAAATCCAACACGGTTTGTGCTAGCTTCTTGAAACTTGACACAGTAAAGTAGTTTCACGTTCTATCTCTATGTTTTGTTTCCTCTTGATGTAGCCCTAAGCAGTGACCGGCGAGAAGCACTTTCATGGAAAGGGGTTGCCAAGCTTCCAAAAATTACGAATCTCCAGAAATCTCAGCAAATATTTTTTCACCCAAACTGGATGATACTTTCAGGTAATGATCAGTACACTAAGGCGACTTGGTTCCCCAAATTTCGTTCTTCTATATTGAAGCGTTCATTTCCAGTAACAGTTTGAATTTTTAGGTTTCACTCTGTTTTCTCCTATATTGATAGATGTATTTGGAACTCTAAATCCAACACGGTTTGTGCTAGCTTCTTGAAACTTGACACAGTAAAGTAGTTTCACGTTCTATCTCTATGTTTTGTTTCCTCTTGACGTAGCCCTAAGCACTGACTGGCGAGAAACACTTTCATGGAAAGGGTTTGCCTAGCTTCCAAAAATTACGAATCTCCAGAAATCTCAGCAAATATTTTTTCACCCAAACTGGATAATACTTTCAGGTAATGATCAGTACACTAAGGCGACTTGGTTCCCCAAATTTCGTTCTTCTATGTTGAAGCGTTCATTTCCAGTAACAGTTTGAATTTTGAGGTTTCACTCTGTTTTCTCCTATATTGATAGATGTATTTGGAACTCTAAATCCAACACGGTTTGTGCTAGCTTCTTGAAACTTGACACAGTAAAGTAGTTTCACGTTCTATCTCTATGTTTTGTTTCCTCTTGATGTAGCCCTAAGCAGTGACTGGCGAGAAGCACTTTCATGGAAAGGGGTTGCCAAGCTTGCAAAAATTACGAATCTCCAGAAATGTCAGCAAATATTTTTTCACCCAAACTGGATGATACTTTCAGGTAATGATCAGTACACTAAGGCGACTTGGTTCCCCAAATTTCGTTCTTCTATGTTGAAGCGTTCATTTCCAGTAACAGTTTGAATATTGAGGTTTCACTCTGTTTTCTCCTATATTGATAGATGTATTTGGAACTCTAAATCCAACACGGTTTGTGCTAGCTTCTTGAAACTTGACACAGTAAAGTAGTTTCACGTTCTATCTCTATGTTTTGTTTCCTCTTGATGTAGCCCTAAGCAGTGACCGGCGAGAAGCACTTTCATGGAAAGGGGTTGCCAAGCTTCCAAAAATTACGAATCTCCAGAAATCTCAGCAAATATTTTTTCACCCAAACTGGATGATACTTTCAGGTAATGATCAGTACACTAAGGCGACTTGGTTCCCCAAATTTCGTTCTTCTATATTGAAGTGTTCATTTCCAGTAACAGTTTGAATTTTTAGGTTTCACTCTGTTTTCTCCTATATTGATAGATGTATTTGGAACTCTAAATCCAACACGGTTTGTGCTAGCTTCTTGAAACTTGACACAGTAAAGTAGTTTCACGTTCTATCTCTATGGTTTGTTTCCTCTTGATGTAGCCCTAAGCAGTGACTGGCGAGAAGCACTTTCATGGAAAGGGGTTGCCAAGCTTCCAAAAATTACGAATCTCCAGAAATCTCAGCAAATATTTTTTCACCCAAACTGGATGATACTTTCAGGTATTGATCAGTACACTAAGGCGACTTGGTTCCCCAAATTACGTTCTTCTATGTTGAAGCGTTCATTTCCAGTAACAGTTTGAATTTTTAGGTTTCACTCTGTTTTCTCCTATATTGATAGATGTATTTGGAACTCTAAATCCAACACGGTTTGTGCTAGCTTCTTGAAACTTGACACAGTAAAGTAGTTTCACGTTCTCTCTCTAGGTTTTGTTTCCTCTTGACGTAGCCCTAAGCAGTGACTGGCGAGAAGCAGTTTCATGGAAAGGGGTTGCCAAGCTTCCAAAAATTACGAATCTCCAGAAATCTCAGCAAATATTTTTTCACCCAAACTGGATGATACTTTCAGGTAATGATCAGTACACTAAGGCGACTTGGTTCCCCAAATTTCATTCTTCTATGTTGAAGCGTTCATTTCCAGTAACAGTTTGAATTTTGAGGTTTCACTCTGTTTTCTCCTATATTGATAGATGTATTTGGAACTCTAAATCCAACACGGTTTGTGCTAGCTTCTTGAAACTTGACACAGTAAAGTAGTTTCACATTCTATCTCTATGTTTTGTTTCCTCTTGACGTAGCCCTACGCAGTGACTGGCGAGAAACACTTTCATGGAAAGGGGTTGCCAAGCTTCCAAAAATTACGAATCTCCAGAAATCTCAGCAAATATTTTTTCACCCAAACTGGATGATACTTTCAGGTAATGATCAGTACACTAAGGCGACTTGGTTCCCCAAATTTCGTTCTTTTATGTTGAAGCGTTCATTTCCAGTAACAGTTTGAATTTTGAGGTTTCACTCTGTTTTCTCCTATATTGATAGATGTATTTGGAACTCTAAATCCAACACGGTTTGTGCTAGCTTCTTGAAACTTGACACAGTAAAGTAGTTTCACGTTCTATCTCTATGGTTTGTTTCCTCTTGATGTAGCCCTAAGCAGTGACTGCCGAGAAGCACTTTCATGGAAAGGGGTTGCCAAGCTTCCAAAAATTACGAATCTCCAGAAATCTCAGCAAATATTTTTTCAACCAAACTGGATGATACTTTCAGGTAATGATCAGTAAACGAAGGCGACTTGGTTCCCCAAATTTCGTTCTTCTATGTTGAAGCGTTCATTTCCAGTAACAGTTTGAATTTTGAGGTATCACTCTGTTTTCTCCTATATTGATAGATGTATTTGGAACTCTAAATCCAACACGGTTTGTGCTAGCTTCTTGAAACTTGACACAGTAAAGTAGTTTCACGTTCTATGTCTATGTTTTGTTTCCTCTTGACGTAGCCCTAAGCACTGACTGGCGAGAAACACTTTCATGGAAAGGGTTTGCCTAGCTTCCAAAAATTACGAATCTCCAGAAATCTCAGCAAATATTTTTTCACCCAAACTGGATGATACTTTCAGGTAATGATCAGTACACTAAGGCGACTTGGTTCCCCAAATTTCGTTCTTCTATGTTGAAGCGTTCATTTCCAGTAACAGTTTGAATTTTGAGGTTTCACTCTGTTTTCTCCTATATTGATAGATGTATTTGGAACTCTAAATCCAACACGGTTTGTGCTAGCTTCTTGAAACTTGACACAGTAAAGTAGTTTCACGTTCTATCTCTATGTTTTGTTTCCTCTTGATGTAGCCCTTAGCAGTGACTGGCGAGAAGCACTTTCATGGAAAGGGGTTGCCAAGCTTGCAAAAATTACGAATCTCCAGAAATGTCAGCAAATATTTTTTCACCCAAACTGGATGATACTTTCAGGTAATGATCAGTACACTAAGGCGACTTGGTTCCCCAAATTTCGTTCTTCTATATTGAAGTGTTCATTTCCAGTAACAGTTTGAATTTTTAGGTTTCACTCTGTTTTCTCCTATATTGATAGATGTATTTGGAACTCTAAATCCAACACGGTTTGTGCTAGCTTCTTGAAACTTGACACAGTAAAGTAGTTTCACGTTCTCTCTCTAGGTTTTGTTTCCTCTTGACGTAGCCCTAAGCAGTGACTGGCGAGAAGCACTTTCATGGAAAGGGGTTGCCAAGCTTCCAAAAATTACGAATCTCCAGAAATCTCAGCAAATATTTTTTCACCCAAACTGGATGATACTTTCAGGTAATGATCAGTACACTAAGGCGACTTGGTTCCCCAAATTTCATTCTTCTATGTTGAAGCGTTCATTTCCAGTAACAGTTTGAATTTTGAGGTTTCACTCTGTTTTCTCCTATATTGATAGATGTATTTGGAACTCTAAATCCAACACGGTTTGTGCTAGCTTCTTGAAACTTGACACAGTAAAGTAGTTTCACGTTCTATCTCTATGTTTTGTTTCCTCTTGACGTAGCCCTACGCAGTGACTGGCGAGAAACACTTTCATGGAAAGGGGTTGCCAAGCTTCCAAAAATTACGAATCTCCAGAAATCTCAGCAAATATTTTTTCACCCAAACTGGATGATACTTTCAGGTAATGATCAGTACACTAAGGCGACATGGTTCCCCAAATTTCGTTCTTCTATGTTGAAGCG
Organism: Spermophilus citellus; assembly: GCF_964194105.1. NCBI lineage: Eukaryota > Metazoa > Chordata > Mammalia > Rodentia > Sciuridae > Spermophilus > Spermophilus citellus. Next base: position 128,835 of record NW_027672784.1, on the reverse strand, counting down.
TTCATTTCCAGTAACAGTTTGAATTTTTAGGTTTCACTCTGTTTTCTCCTATATTGATAGATGTATTTGGAACTCTAAATCGAACACGGTTTGTGCTAGCTTCTTGAAACTTGACACAGTAAAGTAGTTTCACGTTCTATCTCTATGTTTTGTTTCCTCTTGATGTAGCCCTAAGCAGTGACCGGCGAGAAACACTTTCATGGAAAGGGGTTGCGAAGCTTCCAAAAGTTACGAATCTCCAGAAATCTCAGCAAATATTTTTTCACCCAAACTGGATGATACTTTCAGGTAATGATCAGTACACGAAGGTGACTTGGTTCCCCAAATTTCGTGCTTCTATGTTGAAGCGTTCATTTGCAGTAACAGTTTGAATTTTTAGGTTTCAATCTGTTTTCTCCTATATTGATAGATGTATTTGGAACTCTAAATCCAACACGGTTTGTGCTAGCTTCATGAAACTTGACACAGTAAAGTAGTTTCACGTTCTATGTCTATGTTTTGTTTCCTCTTGATGTAGCCATAATCAGTGACTGGCGAGAAACACTTTCATGGAAAGGGGTTGCCAAGCTTCTAAAAATTACGAATCTCCAGAAATCTCAGCAAATATTTTTTCACCCAAACTGGATGATACTTTCAGGTAATGATCAGTAAACGAAGGCGACTTTGTTCCCCAAATTTCGTTCTTCTATGTGGAAGCGTTCATTTCCAGTAACAGTTTGAATTTTGAGGTTTCACTCTGTTTTCTCCTATATTGGTAGATGTATTTGGAACTCTAAATCCAACACGGTTTGTGCTAGCTTCTTGAAACTTGACACAGTGAAGTAGTTTCACGTTCTATCTCTATGTTTTGTTTCCTTTGATGTAGCCCTAAGCACTGACTGGCGAGAAACCCTTTCATGGAAAGGGGTTGCAAAGCTTCCAAAAATTACGAATCTCCAGAAATGTCAGCAAATATTTTTTCACCCAAACTGGATGATACTTTCAGGTAATGATCAGTACACTAAGGCGACTTGGTTCCCCAAATTTCGTTCTTCTATGTTGAAGCGTTCATTTCCAGTAACAGTTTGAATTTTTAGGTTTCACTCTGTTTTCTCCTATATTGATAGATGTATTTGGAACTCTAAATCCAACACGGTTTGTGCTAGCTTCTTGAAACTTGACACAGTAAAGTAGTTTCACGTTCTATCTCTATGGTTTGTTTCCTCTTGATGTAGCCCTAAGCAGTGACTGGCGAGAAGCAGTTTCATGGAAAGGGGTTGCCAAGCTTCCAAAAATTACGAATCTCCAGAAATGTCAGCAAATATTTTTTCACCCAAACTGGATGATACTTTCATGTAATGATCAGTACACTAAGGCGACTTGGTTCCCCAAATTTCGTTCTTCTATGTTGAAGCGTTCATTTCCAGTAACAGTTTGAATTTTTAGGTTTCACTCTGTTTTCTCCTATATTGATAGATGTATTTGGAACTCTAAATCCAACACGGTTTGTGCTAGCTTCTTGAAACTTGACACAGTAAAGTAGTTTCACGTTCTATCTCTAGGTTTTGTTTCCTCTTGATGTAGCCCTAAGCAGTGACTGGCGAGAAGCATTTTCATGGAAAGGGGTTGCCAAGCTTCCAAAAATTACGAATCTCCAGAAATGTCAGCAAATATTTTTTCACCCAAACTGGATGATACTTTCAGGTAATGATCAGTACACTAAGGCGACTTGGTTCCCCAAATTTCGTTCTTCTATGATGAAGCGTTCATTTCCAGTAACAGTTTGAATTTTCAGGTTTCACTCTGTTTTCTCCTATAATGATAGATGTATTTGGAACTCTAAATCCAACACAGTTTGTGCTAGCTTCATGAAACTTGACACAGTAAAGTAGTTTCACGTTCTATGTCTATGTTTTGTTTCCTCTTGATGTAGCCATAAGCAGTGACTGGCGAGAAACACTTTCATGGAAAGGGGTTGCCAAGCTTCCAAAAATTACGAATCTCCAGAAATCTCAGCAAATATTTTTTCACCCAAACTGGATGATACTTTCAGGTAATGATCAGTAAACGAAGGCGACTTGGTTCCCCAAATTTCGTTCTTCTATGTTGAAGCGTTCATTTCCAGTAACAGTTTGAATTTTGAGGTATCACTCTGTTTTCTCCTATATTGATAGATGTATTTGGAACTCTAAATCCAACACGGTTTGTGCTAGCTTCTTGAAACTTGACACAGTAAAGTAGTTTCACGTTCTATCTCTATGTTTTGTTTCCTCTTGACGTAGCCCTAAGCACTGACTGGCGAGAAACACTTTCATGGAAAGGGTTTGCCTAGCTTCCAAAAATTACGAATCTCCAGAAATCTCAGCAAATATTTTTTCACCCAAACTGGATGATACTTTCAGGTAATGATCAGTACACTAAGGCGACTTGGTTCCCCAAATTTCGTTCTTCTATGTTGAAGCGTTCATTTCCAGTAACAGTTTGAATTTTGAGGTTTCACTCTGTTTTCTCCTATATTGATAGATGTATTTGGAACTCTAAATCCAACACGGTTTGTGCTAGCTTCTTGAAACTTGACACAGTAAAGTAGTTTCACGTTCTATCTCTATGTTTTGTTTCCTCTTGATGTAGCCCTTAGCAGTGACTGGCGAGAAGCACTTTCATGGAAAGGGGTTGCCAAGCTTGCAAAAATTACGAATCTCCAGAAATGTCAGCAAATATTTTTTCACCCAAACTGGATGATACTTTCAGGTAATGATCAGTACACTAAGGCGACTTGGTTCCCCAAATTTCGTTCTTCTATGTTGAAGCGTTCATTTCCAGTAACAGTTTGAATATTGAGGTTTCACTCTGTTTTCTCCTATATTGATAGATGTATTTGGAACTCTAAATCCAACACGGTTTGTGCTAGCTTCTTGAAACTTGACACAGTAAAGTAGTTTCACGTTCTATCTCTATGTTTTGTTTCCTCTTGATGTAGCCCTAAGCAGTGACCGGCGAGAAGCACTTTCATGGAAAGGGGTTGCCAAGCTTCCAAAAATTACGAATCTCCAGAAATCTCAGCAAATATTTTTTCACCCAAACTGGATGATACTTTCAGGTAATGATCAGTACACTAAGGCGACTTGGTTCCCCAAATTTCGTTCTTCTATATTGAAGCGTTCATTTCCAGTAACAGTTTGAATTTTTAGGTTTCACTCTGTTTTCTCCTATATTGATAGATGTATTTGGAACTCTAAATCCAACACGGTTTGTGCTAGCTTCTTGAAACTTGACACAGTAAAGTAGTTTCACGTTCTATCTCTATGTTTTGTTTCCTCTTGACGTAGCCCTAAGCACTGACTGGCGAGAAACACTTTCATGGAAAGGGTTTGCCTAGCTTCCAAAAATTACGAATCTCCAGAAATCTCAGCAAATATTTTTTCACCCAAACTGGATAATACTTTCAGGTAATGATCAGTACACTAAGGCGACTTGGTTCCCCAAATTTCGTTCTTCTATGTTGAAGCGTTCATTTCCAGTAACAGTTTGAATTTTGAGGTTTCACTCTGTTTTCTCCTATATTGATAGATGTATTTGGAACTCTAAATCCAACACGGTTTGTGCTAGCTTCTTGAAACTTGACACAGTAAAGTAGTTTCACGTTCTATCTCTATGTTTTGTTTCCTCTTGATGTAGCCCTAAGCAGTGACTGGCGAGAAGCACTTTCATGGAAAGGGGTTGCCAAGCTTGCAAAAATTACGAATCTCCAGAAATGTCAGCAAATATTTTTTCACCCAAACTGGATGATACTTTCAGGTAATGATCAGTACACTAAGGCGACTTGGTTCCCCAAATTTCGTTCTTCTATGTTGAAGCGTTCATTTCCAGTAACAGTTTGAATATTGAGGTTTCACTCTGTTTTCTCCTATATTGATAGATGTATTTGGAACTCTAAATCCAACACGGTTTGTGCTAGCTTCTTGAAACTTGACACAGTAAAGTAGTTTCACGTTCTATCTCTATGTTTTGTTTCCTCTTGATGTAGCCCTAAGCAGTGACCGGCGAGAAGCACTTTCATGGAAAGGGGTTGCCAAGCTTCCAAAAATTACGAATCTCCAGAAATCTCAGCAAATATTTTTTCACCCAAACTGGATGATACTTTCAGGTAATGATCAGTACACTAAGGCGACTTGGTTCCCCAAATTTCGTTCTTCTATATTGAAGTGTTCATTTCCAGTAACAGTTTGAATTTTTAGGTTTCACTCTGTTTTCTCCTATATTGATAGATGTATTTGGAACTCTAAATCCAACACGGTTTGTGCTAGCTTCTTGAAACTTGACACAGTAAAGTAGTTTCACGTTCTATCTCTATGGTTTGTTTCCTCTTGATGTAGCCCTAAGCAGTGACTGGCGAGAAGCACTTTCATGGAAAGGGGTTGCCAAGCTTCCAAAAATTACGAATCTCCAGAAATCTCAGCAAATATTTTTTCACCCAAACTGGATGATACTTTCAGGTATTGATCAGTACACTAAGGCGACTTGGTTCCCCAAATTACGTTCTTCTATGTTGAAGCGTTCATTTCCAGTAACAGTTTGAATTTTTAGGTTTCACTCTGTTTTCTCCTATATTGATAGATGTATTTGGAACTCTAAATCCAACACGGTTTGTGCTAGCTTCTTGAAACTTGACACAGTAAAGTAGTTTCACGTTCTCTCTCTAGGTTTTGTTTCCTCTTGACGTAGCCCTAAGCAGTGACTGGCGAGAAGCAGTTTCATGGAAAGGGGTTGCCAAGCTTCCAAAAATTACGAATCTCCAGAAATCTCAGCAAATATTTTTTCACCCAAACTGGATGATACTTTCAGGTAATGATCAGTACACTAAGGCGACTTGGTTCCCCAAATTTCATTCTTCTATGTTGAAGCGTTCATTTCCAGTAACAGTTTGAATTTTGAGGTTTCACTCTGTTTTCTCCTATATTGATAGATGTATTTGGAACTCTAAATCCAACACGGTTTGTGCTAGCTTCTTGAAACTTGACACAGTAAAGTAGTTTCACATTCTATCTCTATGTTTTGTTTCCTCTTGACGTAGCCCTACGCAGTGACTGGCGAGAAACACTTTCATGGAAAGGGGTTGCCAAGCTTCCAAAAATTACGAATCTCCAGAAATCTCAGCAAATATTTTTTCACCCAAACTGGATGATACTTTCAGGTAATGATCAGTACACTAAGGCGACTTGGTTCCCCAAATTTCGTTCTTTTATGTTGAAGCGTTCATTTCCAGTAACAGTTTGAATTTTGAGGTTTCACTCTGTTTTCTCCTATATTGATAGATGTATTTGGAACTCTAAATCCAACACGGTTTGTGCTAGCTTCTTGAAACTTGACACAGTAAAGTAGTTTCACGTTCTATCTCTATGGTTTGTTTCCTCTTGATGTAGCCCTAAGCAGTGACTGCCGAGAAGCACTTTCATGGAAAGGGGTTGCCAAGCTTCCAAAAATTACGAATCTCCAGAAATCTCAGCAAATATTTTTTCAACCAAACTGGATGATACTTTCAGGTAATGATCAGTAAACGAAGGCGACTTGGTTCCCCAAATTTCGTTCTTCTATGTTGAAGCGTTCATTTCCAGTAACAGTTTGAATTTTGAGGTATCACTCTGTTTTCTCCTATATTGATAGATGTATTTGGAACTCTAAATCCAACACGGTTTGTGCTAGCTTCTTGAAACTTGACACAGTAAAGTAGTTTCACGTTCTATGTCTATGTTTTGTTTCCTCTTGACGTAGCCCTAAGCACTGACTGGCGAGAAACACTTTCATGGAAAGGGTTTGCCTAGCTTCCAAAAATTACGAATCTCCAGAAATCTCAGCAAATATTTTTTCACCCAAACTGGATGATACTTTCAGGTAATGATCAGTACACTAAGGCGACTTGGTTCCCCAAATTTCGTTCTTCTATGTTGAAGCGTTCATTTCCAGTAACAGTTTGAATTTTGAGGTTTCACTCTGTTTTCTCCTATATTGATAGATGTATTTGGAACTCTAAATCCAACACGGTTTGTGCTAGCTTCTTGAAACTTGACACAGTAAAGTAGTTTCACGTTCTATCTCTATGTTTTGTTTCCTCTTGATGTAGCCCTTAGCAGTGACTGGCGAGAAGCACTTTCATGGAAAGGGGTTGCCAAGCTTGCAAAAATTACGAATCTCCAGAAATGTCAGCAAATATTTTTTCACCCAAACTGGATGATACTTTCAGGTAATGATCAGTACACTAAGGCGACTTGGTTCCCCAAATTTCGTTCTTCTATATTGAAGTGTTCATTTCCAGTAACAGTTTGAATTTTTAGGTTTCACTCTGTTTTCTCCTATATTGATAGATGTATTTGGAACTCTAAATCCAACACGGTTTGTGCTAGCTTCTTGAAACTTGACACAGTAAAGTAGTTTCACGTTCTCTCTCTAGGTTTTGTTTCCTCTTGACGTAGCCCTAAGCAGTGACTGGCGAGAAGCACTTTCATGGAAAGGGGTTGCCAAGCTTCCAAAAATTACGAATCTCCAGAAATCTCAGCAAATATTTTTTCACCCAAACTGGATGATACTTTCAGGTAATGATCAGTACACTAAGGCGACTTGGTTCCCCAAATTTCATTCTTCTATGTTGAAGCGTTCATTTCCAGTAACAGTTTGAATTTTGAGGTTTCACTCTGTTTTCTCCTATATTGATAGATGTATTTGGAACTCTAAATCCAACACGGTTTGTGCTAGCTTCTTGAAACTTGACACAGTAAAGTAGTTTCACGTTCTATCTCTATGTTTTGTTTCCTCTTGACGTAGCCCTACGCAGTGACTGGCGAGAAACACTTTCATGGAAAGGGGTTGCCAAGCTTCCAAAAATTACGAATCTCCAGAAATCTCAGCAAATATTTTTTCACCCAAACTGGATGATACTTTCAGGTAATGATCAGTACACTAAGGCGACTTGGTTCCCCAAATTTCGTTCTTTTATGTTGAAGCGTTCATTTCCAGTAACAGTTTGAATTTTGAGGTTTCACTCTGTTTTCTCCTATATTGATAGATGTATTTGGAACTCTAAATCCAACACGGTTTGTGCTAGCTTCTTGAAACTTGACACAGTAAAGTAGTTTCACGTTCTATCTCTATGGTTTGTTTCCTCTTGATGTAGCCCTAAGCAGTGACTGCCGAGAAGCACTTTCATGGAAAGGGGTTGCCAAGCTTCCAAAAATTACGAATCTCCAGAAATCTCAGCAAATATTTTTTCACCCAAACTGGATGATACTTTCAGGTAATGATCAGTAAACGAAGGCGACTTGGTTCCCCAAATTTCGTTCTTCTATGTTGAAGCGTTCATTTCCAGTAACAGTTTGAATTTTGAGGTATCACTCTGTTTTCTCCTATATTGATAGATGTATTTGGAACTCTAAATCCAACACGGTTTGTGCTAGCTTCTTGAAACTTGACACAGTAAAGTAGTTTCACGTTCTATCTCTATGTTTTGTTTCCTCTTGACGTAGCCCTAAGCACTGACTGGCGAGAAACACTTTCATGGAAAGGGTTTGCCTAGCTTCCAAAAATTACGAATCTCCAGAAATCTCAGCAAATATTTTTTCACCCAAACTGGATGATACTTTCAGGTAATGATCAGTACACTAAGGCGACTTGGTTCCCCAAATTTCGTTCTTCTATGTTGAAGCGTTCATTTCCAGTAACAGTTTGAATTTTGAGGTTTCACTCTGTTTTCTCCTATATTGATAGATGTATTTGGAACTCTAAATCCAACACGGTTTGTGCTAGCTTCTTGAAACTTGACACAGTAAAGTAGTTTCACGTTCTATCTCTATGTTTTGTTTCCTCTTGATGTAGCCCTTAGCAGTGACTGGCGAGAAGCACTTTCATGGAAAGGGGTTGCCAAGCTTGCAAAAATTACGAATCTCCAGAAATGTCAGCAAATATTTTTTCACCCAAACTGGATGATACTTTCAGGTAATGGTCAGTACACTAAGGCGACTTGGTTCCCCAAATTTCGTTCTTCTATGTTGAAGCGTTCATTTCCAGTAACAGTTTGAATATTGAGGTTTCACTCTGTTTTCTCCTATATTGATAGATGTATTTGGAACTCTAAATCCAACACGGTTTGTGCTAGCTTCTTGAAACTTGACACAGTAAAGTAGTTTCACGTTCTATCTCTATGTTTTGTTTCCTCTTGATGTAGCCCTAAGCAGAGACCGGCGAGAAGCACTTTCATGGAAAGGGGTTGCCAAGCTTCCAAAAATTACGAATCTCCAGAAATCTCAGCAAATATTTTTTCACCCAAACTGGATGATACTTTCAGGTAATGATCAGTACACTAAGGCGACTTGGTTCCCCAAATTTCGTTCTTCTATATTGAAGTGTTCATTTCCAGTAACAGTTTGAATTTTTAGGTTTCACTCTGTTTTCTCCTATATTGATAGATGTATTTGTAACTCTAAATCCAACACGGTTTGTGCTAGCTTCTTGAAACTTGACACAGTAAAGTAGTTTCACGTTCTCTCTCTAGGTTTTGTTTCCTCTTGACGTAGCCCTAAGCAGTGACTGGCGAGAAGCACTTTCATGGAAAGGGGTTGCCAAGCTTCCAAAAATTACGAATCTCCAGAAATCTCAGCAAATATTTTTTCACCCAAACTGGATGATACTTTCAGGTAATGATCAGTACACTAAGGCAACTTGGTTCCCCAAATTTCATTCTTCTATGTTGAAGCGTTCATTTCCAGTAACAGTTTGAATTTTGAGGTTTCACTCTGTTTTCTCCTATATTGATAGATGTATTTGGAACTCTAAATCCAACACGGTTTGTGCTAGCTTCTTGAAACTTGACACAGTGAAGTAGTTTCACGTTCTATCTCTATGTTTTGTTTCCTCTTGATGTAGCCCTAAGCACTGACAGGCGAGAAACACTTTCATGGAAAGGGGTTGCAAAGCTTCCAAAAATTACGAATCTCCAGAAATCTCAGCCAATATTTTTTCACCCAAACTGGATGATACTTTCAGGTAATGATCAGTAAACTAAGGCGACTTGGTTCCCCAAATTTTGTTCTTCTATGTTGAAGCGTTCATTTCCAGTAACAGTTTGAATTTTTAGGTATCACTCTGTTTTCTCCTATATTGATAGATGTATTTGGAACTCTAAATCCAACACGGTTTGTGCTAGCTTCTTGAAACTTGACACAGTAAAGTAGTTTCACGTTCTATCTCTATGTTTTGTTTCCACTTGACGTAGCCCTAAGCAGTGACTGGCGAGAAACACTTTCATGGAAAGGGGTTGCCAAGCTTCCAAAAATTACGAATCTCCAGAAATCTCAGCAAATATTTATTCACCCAAACTGGATGATACTTTCAGGTAATGATCAGTACACTAAGGCGACTTGGTTCCCCAAATTTCGTTCTTCTATGTTGAAGCGTTCATTTCCAGTAACAGTTTGAATTTTGAGGTTTCACTCTCTTTTCTCCTATATTGATAGATGTATTTGGAACTCTAAATCCAACACGGTTTGTGCTAGCTTCTTGAAACTTGACACAGTAAAGTAGTTTCACGTTCTATCTCTATGTTTTGTTTCCTCTTGATGTAGCCCTAAGCAGTGACTGGCGAGAAGCACTTTCATGGAAAGGGGTTGCCAAGCTTCCAAAAATTACGAATCTCCAGAAATGTCAGCAAATATTTTTTCACCCAAACTGGATGATACTTTCAGGTAATGATCAGTACACTAAGGCGACTTGGTTCCCCAAATTTCGTTCTTCTATGTTGAAGCGTTCATTTCCAGTAACAGTTTGAATATTGAGGTTTCACTCTGTTTTCTCCTATATTGATAGATGTATTTGGAACTCTAAATCGAACACGGTTTGTGCTAGCTTCTTGAAAATTGAAACAGTAAAGTAGTTTCACGTTCTATCCCTATGTTTTGTTTCCTCTTGATGTAGCCCTAAGCAGTGACCAGCGAGAAGCACTTTCATGGAAACGGGTTGCCAAGCTTCCAAAAATTACGAATCTCCAGAAATGTCAGCAAATATTTTTTCATCCAAACTGGATGATACTTTCAGGTAATGATCAGTACACTAAGGCGACTTGGTTCCCCAAATTTCGTTCTTCTATACTGAAGCGTTCATTTCCAGTAACAGTTTGAATTTTTAGGTTTCACTCTGTTTTCTCCTATATTGATAGATGTATTTGGAGCTCTAAATCCAACACGGTTTGTGCTAGCTTCTTGAAACTTGACACAGTAAAGTAGTTTCACGTTCTATCTCTATGTTTTGTTTCCTCTTGATGTAGCCCTAAGCAGTGACTGGCGAGAAACACTTTCATGGAAAGGGGTTGCCAAGCTTCCAAAAATTACGAATCTCCAGAAATCTCAGCCAATATTTTTTCACCCAAAGTGGATGATACTTTCAGGTAAATATCAGTACACTAAGGCGACTTGGTTCCCCAAATTTCGTTCTTCTATGTTGAAGCGTTCATTTCCAGTAACGGTTTGAATTTTTAGGTTTCACTCTGTTTTCTCCTATATTGATAGATGTATTTGGAACTCTAAATCCAACACGGTTTGTGCTAGCTTCTTGAAACTTGACACAGTAAAGTAGTTTCACGTTCTATCTCTATGGTTTGTTTCCTCTTGATGTAGCCCTAAGCAGTGACTGGTAAGAAGCACTTTCATGGAAAGGGGTTGCCAAGCTTCCAAAAATTACGAATCTCCAGAAATCTCAGCAAATATTTTTTCACCCAAACTGGATGATACTTTCAGGTAATGATCAGTACACTAAGGCGACTTGGTTCCCCAAATTTCGTTCTTCTATGTTGAAGCGTTCATTTCCAGTAACAGTTTGAATTTTGAGGTTTCACTCTGTTTTCTCCTATATTGATAGATGTATTTGCAACTCTAAATCCAACACGGTTTGTGCTAGCTTCTTGAAACTTGACACAGTAAAGTAGTTTCACGTTCTATCTCTATGTTTTGTTTCCTCTTGATGTAGCCCTAAGCACTGACTGGCGAGAAACACTTTCATGGAAAGGGTTTGCCTAGCTTCCAAAAATTACGAATCTCCAGAAAGCAAATATTTTTTCACCCAAACTGGATGATACTTTCAGGTAATGATCAGTACACTAAGGCGACTTGGTTCCCCAAATTTCGTTCTACTATGTTGAAGCGTTCATTTCCAGTAACAGTTTGAATTTTTAGGTTTCACTCTGTTTTCTCCTATATTGATAGATGTATTTGGAACTCTAAATCGAACACGGTTTTTGCTAGCTTCTTGAAACTTGACACAGTAAAGTAGTTTCACGTTCTATCTCTATGTTTTGTTTCCTCTTGATGTAGCCCTAAGCAGTGACTGGCGAGAAGCACTTTCATGGAAAGGGGTTGCCAAGCTTCCAAAAATTACGAATCTCCAGAAATCTCAGCCAATATTTTTTCACCCAAACTGGATGATACTTTCAGGTAATGATCAGTACACTAAGGCGACTTGGTTCCCCAAATTTCGTTCTTCTATGTTGAAGCGTTCATTTCCAGTAACAGTTTGAATTTTTAGGTTTCACTCTGTTTTCTCCTATATTGATAGATGTATTTGCAACTCTAAATCCAACACGGTTTGTGCTAGCTTCTTGAAACTTGACACAGTAAAGTAGTTTCACGTTCTATCTCTAGGTTTTGTTTCCTCTTGATGTAGCCCTAAGCAGTGACTGGCGAGAAGCACTTTAATGGAAAGGGGTTGCCAAGCTTCCAAAAATTACGAATCTCCAGAAATCTCAGCAAATATTTTTTCACCCAAACTGGATGATACTTTCAGGTAATGATCAGTACACTAAGGCGACTTGGTTCCCCAAATTTCGTTCTTCTATATTGAAGCGTTCATTTCCAGTAACAGTTTGAATTTTTAGGTTTAACTCTGTTTTTTCTCCTATATTGATAGATGTATTTGGAACTCTAAATCCAACACGGTTTGTGCTAGCTTCTTGAAACTTGACACAGTAAAGTAGTTTCACGTTCTATCTCTATGTTTTGTTTCCTCTTGATGTAGCCCTTAGCAGTGACTGGCGAGAAACACTTTCATGGAAAGGGGTTGCCAAGCTTCCAAAAATTACGAAACTCCAGAAATCTCAGCCAATATTTTTTCACCCAAACTGGATAATACTTTCAGGTAATGATCAGTACACTAAGGCGACTTGGTTCCCCAAATTTCGTTCTTCTATGTTGAAGCGTTCATTTCCAGTAACAGTTTGAATTTTGAGGTTTCACTCTGTTTTCTCCTATATTGATAGATGTATTTGGAACTCTAAATCCAACACGGTTTCTGCTAGCTTTTTGAAACTTGACACAGTAAAGTAGTTTCACGTTCTATCTCTATGTTTTGTTTCCTCTTGATGTAGCCCTAAGCAGTGACTGGCGAGAAGCACTTTCATGGAAAGGGGTTGCCAAGCTTGCAAAAATTACGAATCTCCAGAAATGTCAGCAAATATTTTTTCACCCAAACTGGATGATACTTTCAGGTAATGATCAGTACACTAAGGCGACTTGGTTCCCCAAATTTCGTTCTTCTATGTTGAAGCGTTCATTTCCAGTAACAGTTTGAATTTTGAGGTTTCACTCTGTTTTCTCCTATATTGATAGATGTATTTGGAACTCTAAATCCAACACGGTTTGTGCTAGCTTCTTGAAACTTGACACAGTAAAGTAGTTTCACGTTCTATCTCTATGTTTTGTTTCCTCTTGATGTAGCCCTAAGCACTGACTGGCGAGAAACACTTCCATTGAAAGGGTTTGCCTAGCTTCCAAAAATTACGAATCTCCAGAAATGTCAGCAAATATTTTTTCACCCAAACTGGATGATACTTTCAGGTAATGATCAGTACACTAAGGCGACTTGGTTCCCCAAATTTCGTTCTTCTATGTTGAAGCATTCATTTCCAGTAACAGTTTGAATTTTGAGGTTTCACTCTTTTTTCTCCTATATTGATAGATGTATTTGGAACTCTAAATCCAACACGGTTTGTGCTAGCTTCTTGAAACTTGACACAGTAAAGTAGTTTCACGTTCTATCTCTATGTTTTGTTTCCTCTTGATGTAGCCCTAAGCACTGACTGGCGAGAAACACTTTCATGGAAAGGGTTTGCCTAGCTTCCAAAAATTACGAATCTCCAGAAATCTCAGCCAATATTTTTTCACCCAAACTGGATGATACTTTCAGGTAATGATCAGTACACTAAGGCGACTTGGTTCCCCAAATTTCGTTCTTCTATGTTGAAGCGTTCATTTCCAGTAACAGTTTGAATTTTGAGGTTTCACTCTGTTTTCTCCTATATTGATAGATGTATTTGGAACTCTAAATCGAACACGGTTTGTGCTAGCTTCTTGAAACTTGACACAGTAAAGTAGTTTCACGTTCTATCTCTATGTTTTGTTTCCTCTTGATGTAGCCCTAAGCAGTGACTGGCGAGAAGCACTTTCATGGAAAGGGGTTGCCAAGCTTCCAAAAATTACGAATCTCCAGAAATGTCAGCAAATATTTTTTCATCCAAACTGGATGATACTTTCAGGTAATGATCAGTACACTAAGGCGACTTTGTTCCCCAAATCTCGTTCTTCTATGTTGAATCGTTCATTTCCAGTAACAGTATGAATTTTGAGGTTTCACTCTGTTTTCTCATATATTGATAGATGTATTTGGAACTCTAAATCCAACACGGTTTGTGCTAGCTTCTTGAATCTTGACACAGTGAATTAGTTTCACGTTCTATCTCTATGTTTTGTTTCCTCTTGATTTAGCCCTAAGCACTGACTGGCGAGAAAAACTTTCATGGAAAGGGTTGCGAAGCTTCCAAAAATTACGAATCTCCAGAAATCTCAGCCAATATTTTTTCACCCAAACTGGATGATACTTTCAGGAAATGATCAGTAAACTAAGGCGACTTGGTTCCCCAAATTTCGTTCTTCTATGTTGAAGCGTTCATTTCCAGTAACAGTTTGAATTTTTAGGTTTCACTCTGTTTTCTCCTATATTGATAGATGTATTTGCAACTCTAAATCCAACACGGTTTGTGCTAGCTTCTTGAAACTTGACACAGTAAAGTAGTTTCACGTTCTATCTCTAGGTTTTGTTTCCTCTTGATGTAGCCCTAAGCAGTGACTGGCGAGAAGCACTTTCATGGAAAGGGGTTGCCAAGCTTCCAAAAATTACGAATCTCCAGAAATGTCAGCAAATATTTTTTCACCCAAACTGGATGATACTTTCAGGTAATGATCAGTACACTAAGGCGACTTGGTTCCCCAAATTTCGTTCTTCTATATTGAAGCGTTCATTTCCAGTAACAGTTTGAATTTTGAGGTTTCACTCTGTTTTCTCCTATATTGATAGATGTATTTGGAACTCTAAATCCAACACGGTTTGTGCTAGCTTCTTGAAACTTGACACAGTAAAGTAGTTTCACGTTCTATCTCTATGATTTGTTTCCTCTTGATGTAGCCCTATGCACTGACAGGCGAGAAACACTTTCATGGAAAGGGTTTGCCTAGCTTCCAAAAATTACGAATCTCCAGAAATCTCAGCCAATATTTTTTCACCCAAACTGGATGATACTTTCAGGTAATGATCAGTAAACGAAGGCGACTTGGTTCCCCAAATTTCGTTCTTCTATGTTGAAGCGTTCATCTCCAGTAACAGTTTGAATTTTTAGGTATCACTCTGTTTTCTCCTATATTGATAGATGTATTTGGAACTCTAAATCCAACACGGTTTGTGCTAGCTTCTTGAAACTTGACACAGTAAAGTAGTTTCACGTTCTATCTCTATGTTTTGTTTCCTCTTGACGTAGCCCTAAGCAGTGACTGGCGAGAAACACTTTCATGGAAAGGGGTTGCCAAGCTTCCAAAAATTACGAATCTCAAGAAATCTCAGCAAATATTTTTCAAGCAAACTGGATGATACTTTCAGGTAATGATCAGTACACTAAGGCGACTTGGTTCCCCAAATTTCGTTCTTCTATGTTGAAGCGTTCATTTCCAGTAACAGTTTGAATTTTGAGGTTTCACTCTGTTTTCTCCTATATTGATAGATGTATTTGGAACTCTAAATCCAACACGGTTTGTGCTAGCTTCTTGAAACTTGACACAGTAAAGTAGTTTCACGTTCTATCTCTATGTTTTGTTTCCTCTTGATGTAGCCCTAAGCACTGACTGGCGAGAAACACTTTCATGGAAAGGGTTTGCCTAGCTTCCAAAAATTACGAATCTCCAGAAATCTCAGCCAATATTTTTTCACCCAAACTGGATGATACTTTCAGGTAATGATCAGTACACTAAGGCGACTTGGTTCCCCAAATTTCGTTCTTCTATGTTGAAGCGTTCATTTCCAGTAACAGTTTGAATTTTGAGGTTTCACTCAGTTTTATCCTATATTGATAGATGTATTTGCAACTCTAAATCGAACACGGTTTTTGCTAGCTTCTTGAAACTTGACACAGTAAAGTAGTTTCACGTTCTATCTCTATGTTTTGTTTCCTCTTGATGTAGCCCTAAGCAGTGACTGGCGAGAAGCACTTTCATGGAAAGGGGTTGCCAAGCTTCCAAAAATTACGAATCTCCAGAAATCTCAGCAAGTATTTTTTCACCCAAACTGGATGATACTTTCAGGTAATGATCAGTACACTAAGGTGACTTGGTTCCCCAAATTTTGTTCTTCTATGTTGAAGCGTTCATTTCCAGTAACAGTTTGAATTTTTAGGTTTCACTCTGTTTTCTCCTATATTGATAGATGTATTTGCAACTCTAAATCCAAACGGTTTGTGCTAGCTTCTTGAAACTTGACACAGTAAAGTAGTTTCACGTTCTATCTCTATGTTTTGTTTCCTCTTGATGTAGCCCTAAGCAGTGACTGGCGAGAAGCACTTTCATGGAAAGGGGTTGCCAAGCTTCCAAAAATTACGAATCTCCAGAAATGTCAGCAAATATTTTTTCACCCAAACTGGATGATACTTTCAGGTAATGATCAGTACACTAAGGCGACTTGGTTCCCCAAATTTCGTTCTTCTATGTTGAAGCGTTCATTTCCAGTAACAGTTTGAATTTTTAGGTTTCACGCTGTTTTCTCCTATATGGATAGATGTATTTGGAACTCTAAATCGAACACAGTTTGTGCTAGCTTCTTGAAACTTGACACAGTAAAGTAGTTTCACGTTCTATCTCTATGTTTTGTTTCCTCTTGATGTAGCCCTAAGCAGTGACTGGCGAGAAGCACTTTCATGGAAAGGGGTTGCCAAGCTTCCAAAAATTACGAATCTCCAGAAATCTCAGCAAGTATTTTTTCACCCAAACTGGATGATACTTTCAGGTAATGATCAGTACACTAAGGTGACTTGGTTCCCCAAATTTTGTTCTTCTATGTTGAAGCGTTCATTTCCAGTAACAGTTTGAATTTTTAGGTTTCACTCTGTTTTCTCCTATATTGATAGATGTATTTGCAACTCTAAATCCAACACGGTTTGTGCTAGCTTCTTGAAACTTGACACAGTAAAGTAGTTTCACGTTCTATCTCTATGTTTTGTTTCCTCTTGATGTAGCCCTAAGCAGTGACTGGCGAGAAGCACTTTCATGGAAAGGGGTTGCCAAGCTTCCAAAAATTACGAATCTCCAGAAATGTCAGCAAATATTTTTTCACCCAAACTGGATGATACTTTCAGGTAATGATCAGTACACTAAGGCGACTTGGTTCCCCAAATTTCGTTCTTCTATGTTGAAGCGTTCATTTCCAGTAACAGTTTGAATTTTTAGGTTTCAATCTGTTTTCTCCTATATGGATAGATGTATTTGGAACTCTAAATCGAACACAGTTTGTGCTAGCTTCTTGAAACTTGACACAGTAAAGTAGTTTCACGTTCTATCTCTGTTTTGTTTCTTCTTGATGTAGCCCTAAGCAGTGACTGGCGAGAAGCACTTTCATGGAAAGGGGTTGCCAAGCTTCCAAAAATTACGAATCTCCAGAAATCTCAGCAAATATTTTTTAACCCAAACTGGATGATACTTTCAGGTAATGATCAGTACACTAAGGCGACTTGGTTCCCCAAATTTCGTTCTTCTATGTTGAAGCGTTCATTTCCAGTAACAGTTTGAATTTTGAGGTTTCACCTGTTTTCTCCTATATTGATAGATGTATTTGGAACTCTAAATCCAACACGGTTTGTGCTAGCTTCTTGAAACTTGACACAGTAAAGTAGTTTCACGTTCTATCATTATGGTTTGTTTCCTCTTGATGTAGCCCTAAGCACTGACTGGCGAGAAACACTTTCATGGAAAGGGTTTACCTAGCTTCCAAAAATTACGAATCTCCAGAAATGTCAGCAAATATTTTTTCACCCAAACTGGATGATACTTAAAGGTAATGATCAGTACACTAAGGAGACTTGGTTCCCCAAATTTCGTTCTTCTATGTTGAAGCGTTCATTTCCAGTAACAGTTTGAATTTTGAGGTTTCACTCTGTTTTCTCCTTTATTGATAGATGTATTTGGAACTCTAAATCGAACACGGTTTGTGCTAGCTTCTTGAAACTTGACACAGTA
Organism: Spermophilus citellus; assembly: GCF_964194105.1. NCBI lineage: Eukaryota > Metazoa > Chordata > Mammalia > Rodentia > Sciuridae > Spermophilus > Spermophilus citellus. Next base: position 111,274 of record NW_027672784.1, on the reverse strand, counting down.
AAGTAGTTTCACGTTCTATCTCTATGTTTTGTTTCCTCTTGATGTAGCCGTAAGTAGTGCATGGCGAGAAGCACTTTCATGGAAAGGGGTTGCCAAGCTTCCAAAAATTACGAATCTCCAGAAATGTCAGCAAATATTTTTTTTCATCCAAACTGGATGATACTTTCAGGTAATGATCAGTACACTAAGGCGACTTGGTTCCCCAAATTTCGTTCTTCTATGTTGAAGCGTTCATTTCCAGTAACATTGTGAATTTTGAGGTTTCACTCTGTTTTCTCCTATATTGATGGATGTATTTGGAACTCTAAATCGAACACGGTTTGTACTAGCTTCTTGAAACTTGACACAGTAAAGTAGTTTCACGTTCTATCTCTATGTTTTGTTTCCTCTTGATGTAGCCCTAAGCAGTGACTGGCGAGAAGCACTTTCATGGAAAGGGGTTGCCAAGCTTCCAAAAATTACGAATCTCCAGAAATGTCAGCAAATATTTTTTCACCCAAACTGGATGATACTTTCATGTAATGATCAGTACACTAAGGCGATTTGGTTCCCCAAATTTCGTTCTTTTATGTTGAAGCGTTCATTTCCAGTAACAGTTTGAATTTTTAGGTTTCACTCTGTTTTCTCCTAAATGGATAGATGTATTTGGAACTCTAAATCGAACACAGTTTGTGCTAGCTTCTTGAAACTTGACACAGTGAAGTAGTTTCACGTTCTATCTCTATGTTTTGTTTCCTCTTGATGTAGCCCTAAGCACTGACTGGCGAGAAACCCTTTCATGGAAAGGGGTTGCGAAGCTTCCAAAAATTACGAATCTCCAGAAATTCCAGCCAATATTTTTTCACCCAAACTGGATGATACTTTCAGGTAATGATCAGTACACTAAGGCGACTTGGTTCCCCAAATTTCGTTCTTCTATGTTGAAGCGTTCATTTCCAGTAACAGTTTGAATTTTGAGGTTTCACTCTGTTTTCTCCTATATTGATAGATGTATTTGCAACTCTAAATCCAACACGGTTTGTGCTAGCTTCTTGAAACTTGACACAGTAAAGTAGTTTCACGTTCTATCTCTAGGTTTTGTTTCCTCTTGATGTAGCCCTAAGCAGTGACTGGCGAGAAGCACTTTCATGGAAAGGGGTTGTCAAGCTTCCAAAAATTACGAATCTCCAGAAATGTCAGCAAATATTTTTTCACCCAAACTGGATGATACTTTCAGGTAATGATCAGTACACTAAGGCGACTTGGTTCCCCAAATTTCGTTCTTCTATATTGAAGCGTTCATTTCCAGTAACAGTTTGAATTTTTAGGTTTCACTCTGTTTTCTCCTATATTGATAGATGTATTTGGAACTCTAAATCCAACACGGTTTGTGCTAGCTTCTTGAAACTTGACACAGTAAAGTAGTTTCACGTTCTATCTCTATGTTTTGTTTCCTCTTGATGTAGCCCTAAGCAGTGACTGGCGAGAAACACTTTCATGGAAAGGGGTTGCCAAGCTTCCAAAAATTACGAATCTCCAGAAATCTCAGCCAATATTTTTTCACCCAAACTGGATGATACTTTCAGGTAATGATCAGTACACTAAGGCGACTTGGTTCCCCAAATTTCGTTCTTCTATGTTGAAGCGTTCATTTCCAGTAACAGTTTGAATTTTGAGGTTTCACTCTGTTTTCTCCTATATTGATAGATGTATTTGGAACTCTAAATCGAACACGGTTTGTGCTAGCTTCTTGAATCTTGACACAGTGAATTAGTTTCACGTTCTATCTCTATGTTTTGTTTCCTCTTGATTTAGCCCTAAGCACTGACTGGCGAGAAACACTTTCATGGAAAGGGTTGCGAAGCTTCCAAAAATTACGAATCTCCAGAAATCTCAGCCAATATTTTTTCACCCAAACTGGATGATATTTGGAACTCTAAATCCAACACGGTTTGTGCTAGCTTCTTGAAACTTGACACAGTAAAGTAGTTTCAGGTTCTATCTCTATGTTTTGTTTCCTCTTGATGTAGCCCTATGCACTGACAGGCGAGAAACACTTTCATGGAAAGGGTTTGCCTAGCTTCCAAAAATTACGAATCTCCAGAACTCTCAGCCAATATTTTTTCACCCAAACTGGATGATACTTTCAGGTAATGATCAGTAAACGAAGGCGACTTGGTTCCCCAAATTTCGTTCTTCTATGTTGAAGCGTTCATTTCCAGTAACAGTTTGAATTTTGAGGTTTCACTCTGTTTTCTCCTATATTGATAGATGTATTTGGAACTCTAAATCGAACACGGTTTGTGCTAGCTTCTTGAAACTTGACACAGTGAAGTAGTTTCACGTTCTATCTCTATGTTTTGTTTCCTCTTGATGTAGCCCTAAGCACTGACTGGCGAGAAACACTTTCATGGAAAGGGGTTGCGAAGCTTCCAAAAATTACGAATCTCCAGAAATCTCAGCAAATATTTTTTCACCCAAACTGGATGATACTTTCAGCTAATGATCAGTACACTAAGGCGACTTGGTTCCCCAAATTTCGTTCTTCTATGTTGAAGCGTTCATTTCCAGTAACAGTTTGAATTTTGAGGTTTCACTCTGTTTTCTCCTATATTGATAGATGTATTTGGAACTCTAAATCCAACACGGTTTGTGCTAGCTTCTTGAAACTTGACACAGTAAAGTAGTTTCACGTTCTATCTCTATGTTTTGTTTCCTCTTGATGTAGCCCTAAGCACTGACTGGCGAGAAACACTTTCATGGAAAGGGTTTGCCTAGCTTCCAAAAATTACGAATCTCCAGAAATCTCAGCAAATATTTTTTCACCCAAACTGGATGATACTTTCAGGTAATGATCAGTACACTAAGGCGACTTGGTTCCCCAAATTTCGTTCTTCTATGTTGAAGCGTTCATTTCCAGTAACAGTTTGAATTTTGAGGTTTCACTCTGTTTTCTCCTATATTGATAGATGTATTTGGAACTCTAAATCGAACACGGTTTGTGCTAGCTTCTTGAAACTTGACACAGTAAAGTAGTTTCACGTTCTATCTCTATGTTTTGTTTCCTCTTGATGTAGCCCTAAGCAGTGACTGGCGAGAAGCACTTTCATGGAAAGGGGTTGCCAAGCTACCAAAAATTACGAATCTCCAGAAATGTCAGCAAATATTTTTTCATCCAAACTGGATGATACTTTCAGGTAATGATCAGTACACTAAGGCGACTTTGTTCCCCAAATCTCGTTCTTCTATGTTGAATCGTTCATTTCCAGTAACAGTATGAATTTTGAGGTTTCACTCTGTTTTCTCCTATATTGATAGATGTATTTGGAACTCTAAATCCAACACGGTTTGTGCTAGCTTCTTGAATCTTGACACAGTGAATTACTTTCACGTTCTATCTCTATGTTTTGTTTCCTCTTGATTTAGCCCTAAGCACTGACTGGCGAGAAACACTTTCATGGAAAGGGTTGCGAAGCTTCCAAAAATTACGAATCTCCAGAAATCTCAGCCAATATTTTTTCACCCAAACTGGATGATACTTTCAGGAAATGATCAGTAAACTAAGGCGACTTGGTTCCCCAAATTTCGTTCTTCTATGTTGAAGCGTTCATTTCCAGTAACAGTTTGAATTTTTAGGTTTCACTCTGTTTTCTCCTATATTGATAGATGTATTTGCAACTCTAAATCCAACACGGTTTGTGCTAGCTTCTTGAAACTTGACACAGTAAAGTAGTTTCACGTTCTATCTCTAGGTTTTGTTTCCTCTTGATGTAGCCCTAAGCAGTGACTGGCGAGAAGCACTTTCATGGAAAGGGGTTGCCAAGCTTCCAAAAATTACGAATCTCCAGAAATGTCAGCAAATATTTTTTCACCCAAACTGGATGATACTTTCAGGTAATGATCAGTACACTAAGGCGACTTGGTTCCCCAAATTTCGTTCTTCTATATTGAAGCGTTCATTTCCAGTAACAGTTTGAATTTTTAGGTTTCACTCTGTTTTCTCCTATATTGATAGATGTATTTGGAACTCTAAATCCAACACGGTTTGTGCTAGCTTCTTGAAACTTGACACAGTAAAGTAGTTTCACGTTCTATCTCTATGTTTTGTTTCCTCTTGATGTAGCCCTAAGCAGTGACTGGCGAGAAACACTTTCATGGAAAGGGGTTGCCAAGCTTCCAAAAATTACGAATCTCCAGAAATCTCAGCCAATATTTTTTCACCCAAACTGGATGATACTTTCAGGTAATGATCAGTACACTAAGGCGACTTGGTTCCCCAAATTTCGTTCTTCTATGTTGAAGCGTTCATTTCCAGTAACAGTTTGAATTTTGAGGTTTCACTCTGTTTTCTCCTATATTGATAGATGTATTTGGAACTCTAAATCCAACACGGTTTGTGCTAGCTTCTTGAAACTTGACACAGTAAAGTAGTTTCACGTTCTATCTCTATGATTTGTTTCCTCTTGATGTAGCCCTATGCACTGACAGGCGAGAAACACTTTCATGGAAAGGGTTTGCCTAGCTTCCAAAAATTACGAATCTCCAGAAATCGCAGCCAATATTTTTTCACCCAAACTGGATGATACTTTCAGGTAATGATCAGTAAACGAAGGCGACTTGGTTCCCCAAATTTCGTTCTTCTATGTTGAAGCGTTCATTTCCAGTAACAGTTTGAATTTTGAGGTTTCACTCTGTTTTCTGCTATATTGATAGATGTATTTGGAACTCTAAATCGAACACGGTTTGTGCTAGCTTCTTGAAACTTGACACAGTGAAGTAGTTTCACGTTCTATCTCTATGTTTTGTTTCCTCTTGATGTAGCCCTAAGCAGTGACTGGCGAGAAGCACTTTCATGGAAAGGGGTTGCCAAGCTTCCAAAAATTACGAATCTCCAGAAATCTCAGCAAGTATTTTTTCACCCAAACTGGATGATACGTTCAGGTAATGATCAGTACACTAAGGTGACTTGGTTCCCCAAATTTTGTTCTTCTATGTTGAAGCGTTCATTTCCAGTAACAGTTTGAATTTTTAGGTTTCACTCTGTTTTCTCCCATATTGATAGATGTATTTGGAACTCTAAATCGAACACAGTTTGTGCTAGCTTCTTGAAACTTGACACAGTAAAGTAGTTTCACGTTCTATCTCTATGTTTTGTTTCTTCTTGATGTAGCCCTAAGCAGTGACTGGCGAGAAACACTTTCATGGAAAGGGGTTGCCAAGCTTCCAAAAATTACGAATCTCCAGAAATCTCAGCAAATATTTTTTAACCCAAACTGGATGATACTTTCAGGTAATGATCAGTACACTAAGGCGACTTGGTTCCCCAAATTTCGTTCTTCTATGTTGAAGCGTTCATTTCCAGTAACAGTTTGAATTTTGAGGTTTCACCTGTTTTCTCCTATATTGATAGATGTATTTGGAACTCTAAATCCAACACGGTTTGTGCTAGCTTCTTGAAACTTGACACAGTAAAGTAGTTTCACGTTCTATCATTATGGTTTGTTTCCTCTTGATGTAGCCCTAAGCACTGACTGGCGAGAAACACTATCATGGAAAGGGTTTACTAGCTTCCAAAAATTACGAATCTCCAGAAATGTCAGCAAATATTTTTTCACCCAAACTGGATGATACTTAAAGGTAATGATCAGTACACTAAGGAGACTTGGTTCCCCAAATTTCGTTCTTCTATGTTGAAGCGTTCATTTCCAGTAACAGTTTGAATTTTGAGGTTTCACTCTGTTTTCTCCTATATTGATAGATGTATTTGGAACTCTAAATCCAACACGGTTTGTGCTAGCTTCTTGAAACTTGACACAGTAAAGTAGTTTCACGTTCTATCTCTATGTTTTGTTTCCTCTTGACGTAGCCCTAAGCAGTGACTGGCGAGAAACACTTTCATGGAAAGGGGTTGCCAAGCTTGCAAAAATTACGAATCTCCAGAAATCTCAGCAAATATTTTTTCAAGCAAACTGGATGATACTTTCAGGTAATGATCAGTACACTAAGGCGACTTGGTTCCCCAAATTTCGTTCTTCTATGTTGAAGCGTTCATTTCCAGTAACAGTTTGAATTTTGAGGTTTCACTCTGTTTTCTCCTATATTGATAGATGTATTTGGAACTCTAAATCGAACACGGTTTGTGCTAGCTTCTTGAAACTTGACACAGTAAAGTAGTTTCACGTTCTATCTCTATGTTTTGTTTCCTCTTGATGTAGCCCTAAGCACTGACTGGCGAGAAACACTTTCATGGAAAGGGTTTGCCTAGCTTCCAAAAATTATGAATCTCCAGAAATGTCAGCAAATATTTTTTCACCCAAACTGGATGATACTTTCAGGTAATGATCAGTACACTAAGGCGACTTGGTTCCCCAAATTTCGTTCTTCTATGTTGAAGCGTTCATTTCCAGTAACAGTTTGAATTTTGAGGTTTCACTCTGTTTTCTCCCATATTGATAGATGTATTTGGAACTCTAAATCGAACACGGTTTGTGCTAGCTTCTTGAAACTTGACACAGTAAAGTAGTTTCATGTTCTATCTCTATGTTTTGTTTCCTCTTGATGTAGCCCTAAGCAGTGACTGGCGAGAAGCACTTTCATGGAAAGGGGTTGCCAAGCTTGCAAAAATTACGAATCTCCAGAAATGTCAGCAAATATTTTTTCACCCAAACTGGATGATACTTTCATGTAATGATCAGTACACTAAGGCGACTTGGTTCCCCAAATTTCGTTCTTCTATGTTGAAGCGTTCATTTCCAGTAACAGTTTGAATTTTTAGGTTTCACTCTGTTTTCTCCTACATGGATAGATGTATTTGGAACTCTAAATCGAACACAGTTTGTGCTAGCTTCTTGAAACTTGACACAGTAAAGTAGTTTCACGTTCTATCTCTATGTTTTGTTTCTTCTTGATGTAGCCCTAAGCAGTGACTGGCGAGAAACACTTTCATGGAAAGGGGTTGCCAAGCTTCCAAAAATTACGAATCTTCAGAAATCTCAGCAAATATTTTTTAACCCAAACTGGATGATACTTTCAGGTAATGATCAGTACACTAAGGCGACTTGGTTCCCCAAATTTCGTTCTTCTATGTTGAAGCGTTCATTTCTAGTAACAGTTTGAATTTTGAGGTTTCACCTGTTTTCTCCTATATTGATAGATGTATTTGGAACTCTAAATCCAACACGGTTTGTGCTAGCTTCTTGAAACTTGACACAGTAAAGTAGTTTCACGTTCTATCATTATGGTTTGTTTCCTCTTGATGTAGCCCTAAGCACTGACTGGCGAGAAACACTATCATGGAAAGGGTTTACCTAGCTTCCAAAAATTACGAATCTCCAGAAATGTCAGCAAATATTTTTTCACCCAAACTGGATGATACTTAAAGGTAATGATCAGTACACTAAGGAGACTTGGTTCCCCAAATTTCGTTCTTCTATGTTGAAGCGTTCATTTCCAGTAACAGTTTGAATTTTGAGGTTTCACTCTGTTTTCTCCTATATTGATAGATGTATTTGGAACTCTAAATCGAACACGGTTTGTGCTAGCTTCTTGAATCTTGACACAGTGAATTAGTTTCACGTTCTATCTCTATGTTTTGTTTCCTCTTGATTTAGCCCTAAGCACTGACTGGCGAGAAACACTTTCATGGAAAGGGTTGCGAAGCTTCCAAAAATTACGAATCTCCAGAAATCTCAGCCAATATTTTTTCACCCAAACTGGATGATATTTGGAACTCTAAATCCAACACGGTTTGTGCTAGCTTCTTGAAACTTGACACAGTAAAGTAGTTTCACGTTCTATCTCTATGTTTTGTTTCCTCTTGATGTAGCCCTATGCACTGACAGGCGAGAAACACTTTCATGGAAAGGGTTTGCCTAGCTTCCAAAAATTACGAATCTCCAGAACTCTCAGCCAATATTTTTTCACCCAAACTGGATGATACTTTCAGGTAATGATCAGTAAACGAAGGCGACTTGGTTCCCCAAATTTCGTTCTTCTATGTTGAAGCGTTCATTTCCAGTAACAGTTTGAATTTTGAGGTTTCACTCTGTTTTCTCCTATATTGATAGATGTATTTGGAACTCTAAATCGAACACGGTTTGTGCTAGCTTCTTGAAACTTGACACAGTGAAGTAGTTTCACGTTCTATCTCTATGTTTTGTTTCCTCTTGATGTAGCCCTAAGCACTGACTGGCGAGAAACACTTTCATGGAAAGGGGTTGCCAAGCTTGCAAAAATTACGAATCTCCAAAAATCTCAGCAAATATTTTTTCACCCAAACTGGATGATACTTTCAGCTAATGATCAGTACACTACGGCGACTTGGTTCCCCAAATTTCGTTCTTCTATCTTGAAGCGTTCATTTCCAGTAACAGTTTGAATTTTGAGGTTTCACTCTGTTTTCTCCTATATTGATAGATGTATTTGGAACTCTAAATCCAACACGGTTTCTGCTAGCTTTTTGAAACTTGACACAGTAAAGTAGTTTCACGTTCTATCTCTATGTTTTGTTTCCTCTTGATGTAGCCCTAAGCAGTGACTGGCGAGAAGCACTTTCATGGAAAGGGGTTGCCAAGCTTGCAAAAATTACGAATCTCCAGAAATGTCAGCAAATATTTTTTCATCCAAACTGGATGATACTTTCAGGTAATGATCAGTACACTAAGGCGACTTGGTTCCCCAAATTTCGTTCTTCTATGTTGAAGCATTCATTTCCAGTAACAGTTTGAATTTTGAGGTTTCACTCTTTTTTCTCCTATATTGATAGATGTATTTGGAACTCTAAATCCAACACGGTTTGTGCTAGCTTCTTGAAACTTGACACAGTAAAGTAGTTTCACGTTCTATCTCTATGTTTTGTTTCCTCTTGATGTAGCCCTAAGCACTGACTGGCGAGAAACACTTTCATGGAAAGGGTTTGCCTAGCTTCCAAAAATTACGAATCTCCAGAAATCTCAGCAAATATTTTTTCACCCAAACTGGATGATACTTTCAGGTAATGATCAGTACACTAAGGCGACTTGGTTCCCCAAATTTCGTTCTTCTATGTTGAAGCGTTCATTTCCAGTAACAGTTTGAATTTTGAGGTTTCACTCTGTTTTCTCCTATATTGATAGATGTATTTGGAACTCTAAATCGAACACGGTTTGTGCTAGCTTCTTGAAACTTGACACAGTAAAGTAGTTTCACGTTCTATCTCTATGTTTTGTTTCCTCTTGATGTAGCCCTAAGCAGTGACTGGCGAGAAGCACTTTCATGGAAAGGGGTTGCCAAGCTTCCAAAAATTACGAATCTCCAGAAATGTCAGCAAATATTTTTTCATCCAAACTGGATGATACTTTCAGGTAATGATCAGTACACTAAGGCGACTTTGTTCCCCAAATCTCGTTCTTCTATGTTGAATCGTTCATTTCCAGTAACAGTATGAATTTTGAGGTTTCACTCTGTTTTCTCCTATATTGATAGATGTATTTCGAACTCTAAATCCAACACGGTTTGTGCTAGCTTCTTGAATCTTGACACAGTGAATTACTTTCACGTTCTATCTCTATGTTTTGTTTCCTCTTGATTTAGCCCTAAGCACTGACTGGCGAGAAACACTTTCATGGAAAGGGTTGCGAAGCTTCCAAAAATTACGAATCTCCAGAAATCTCAGCCAATATTTTTTCACCCAAACTGGATGATACTTTCAGGAAATGATCAGTAAACTAAGGCGACTTGGTTCCCCAAATTTCGTTCTTCTATGTTGAAGCGTTCATTTCCAGTAACAGTTTGAATTTTTAGGTTTCACTCTGTTTTCTCCTATATTGATAGATGTATTTGCAACTCTAAATCCAACACGGTTTGTGCTAGCTTCTTGAAACTTGACACAGTAAAGTAGTTTCACGTTCTATCTCTAGGTTTTGTTTCCTCTTGATGTAGCCCTAAGCAGTGACTGGCGAGAAGCACTTTCATGGAAAGGGGTTGCCAAGCTTCCAAAAATTACGAATCTCCAGAAATGTCAGCAAATATTTTTTCACCCAAACTGGATGATACTTTCAGGTAATGATCAGTACACTAAGGCGACTTGGTTCCCCAAATTTCGTTCTTCTATATTGAAGCGTTCATTTCCAGTAACAGTTTGAATTTTTAGGTTTCACTCTGTTTTCTCCTATATTGATAGATGTATTTGGAACTCTAAATCCAACACGGTTTGTGCTAGCTTCTTGAAACTTGACACAGTAAAGTAGTTTCACGTTCTATCTCTATGTTTTGTTTCCTCTTGATGTAGCCCTAAGCAGTGACTGGCGAGAAACACTTTCATGGAAAGGGGTTGCCAAGCTTCCAAAAATTACGAATCTCCAGAAATCTCAGCCAATATTTTTTCACCCAAACTGGATGATACTTTCAGGTAATGATCAGTACACTAAGGCGACTTGGTTCCCCAAATTTCGTTCTTCTATGTTGAAGCGTTCATTTCCAGTAACAGTTTGAATTTTGAGGTTTCACTCTGTTTTCTCCTATATTGATAGATGTATTTGGAACTCTAAATCCAACACGGTTTGTGCTAGCTTCTTGAAACTTGACACAGTAAAGTAGTTTCACGTTCTATCTCTATGATTTGTTTCCTCTTGATGTAGCCCTATGCACTGACAGGCGAGAAACACTTTCATGGAAAGGGTTTGCCTAGCTTCCAAAAATTACGAATCTCCAGAAATCGCAGCCAATATTTTTTCACCCAAACTGGATGATACTTTCAGGTAATGATCAGTAAACGAAGGCGACTTGGTTCCCCAAATTTCGTTCTTCTATGTTGAAGCGTTCATTTCCAGTAACAGTTTGAATTTTGAGGTTTCACTCTGTTTTCTCCTATATTGATAGATGTATTTGGAACTCTAAATCGAACACGGTTTGTGCTAGCTTCTTGAAACTTGACACAGTGAAGTAGTTTCACGTTCTATCTCTATGTTTTGTTTCCTCTTGATGTAGCCCTAAGCACTGACTGGCGAGAAACACTTTCATGGAAAGGGGTTGCCAAGCTTCCAAAAATTACGAATCTCCAGAAATCTCAGCAAATATTTTTTCACCCAAACTGGATGATACTTTCAGGTAATGATCAGTACACTAAGGCGACTTGGTTCCCCAAATTTCGTTCTTCTATGTTGAAGCGTTCATTTCCAGTAACAGTTTGAATTTTGAGGTTTCATTCTGTTTTCTCCTATATTGATAGATGTATTTGGAACTCTAAATCCAACACGGTTTGTGCTAGCTTCTTGAAACTTGACACAGTAAAGTAGTTTCACGTTCTATCTCTATGTTTTGTTTCCTCTTGATGTAGCCCTAAGCAGTGACTGGCGAGAAGCACTTACATGGAAAGGGGTTGCCAAGCTTCCAAAAATTACGAATCTCCAGAAATCTCAGCAAGTATTTTTTCACCCAAACTGGATGATACTTTCAGGTAATGATCAGTACACTAAGGTGACTTGGTTCCCCAAATTTTGTTCTTCTATGTTGAAGCGTTCATTTCCAGTAACAGTTTGAATTTTTAGGTTTCACTCTGTTTTCTCCTATATTGATAGATGTATTTGCAAATCTATATCCAACACGGTTTGTGCTAGCTTCTTGAAACTTGACACAGTAAAGTAGTTTCACGTTCTATCTCTATGTTTTGTTTCCTCTTGATGTAGCCCTAAGCAGTGACTGGCGAGAAGCACTTTCATGGAAAGGGGTTGCCAAGCTTCCAAAAATTACGAATCTCCAGAAATGTCAGCAAATATTTTTTCACCCAAACTGGATGATACTTTCAGGTAATGATCAGTACACTAAGGCGACTTGGTTCCCCAAATTTCGTTCTTCTATGTTGAAGCGTTCATTTCCAGTAACAGTTTGAATTTTTAGGTTTCACTCTGTTTTCTCCTATATTGATAGATGTATTTGGAACTCTAAATCGAACACAGTTTGTGCTAGCTTCTTGAAACTTGACACAGTAAAGTAGTTTCACGTTCTATCTCTATGTTTTGTTTCTTCTTGATGTAGCCCTAAGCAGTGACTGGCGAGAAACACTTTCATGGAAAGGGGTTGCCAAGCTTCCAAAAATTACGAATCTCCAGAAATCTCAGCAAATATTTTTTAACCCAAACTGGATGATACTTTCAGGTAATGATCAGTACACTAAGGCGACTTGGTTCCCCAAATTTCTTTCTTCTATGTTGAAGCGTTCATTTCCAGTAACAGTTTGAATTTTGAGGTTTCACCTGTTTTCTCCTATATTGATAGATGTATTTGGAACTCTAAATCCAACACGGTTTGTGCTAGCTTCTTGAAACTTGACACAGTAAAGTAGTTTCACGTTCTATCATTATGGTTTGTTTCCTCTTGATGTAGCCCTAAGCACTGACTGGCGAGAAACACTATCATGGAAAGGGTTTACCTAGCTTCCAAAAATTACGAATCTCCAGAAATGTCAGCAAATATTTTTTCACCCAAACTGGATGATACTTAAAGGTAATGATCAGTACACTAAGGAGACTTGGTTCCCCAAATTTCGTTCTTCTATGTTGAAGCGTTCATTTCCAGTAACAGTTTGAATTTTGAGGTTTCACTCTGTTTTCTCCTATATTGATAGATGTATTGGAACTCTAAATCCAACACGGTTTGTGCTAGCTTCTTGAAACTTGACACAGTAAAGTAGTTTCACGTTCTATCTCTATGTTTTGTTTCCTCTTGACGTAGCCCTAAGCAGTGACTGGCGAGAAACACTTTCATGGAAAGGGGTTGCCAAGCTTGCAAAAATTACGAATCTCCAGAAATCTCAGCAAATATTTTTTCAAGCAAACTGGATGATACTTTCAGGTAATGATCAGTACACTAAGGCGACTTGGTTCCCCAAATTTCGTTCTTCTATGTTGAAGCGTTCATTTCCAGTAACAGTTTGAATTTTGAGGTTTCACTCTGTTTTCTCCTATATTGATAGATGTATTTGGAACTCTAAATCGAACACGGTTTGTGCTAGCTTCTTGAAACTTGACACAGTAAAGTAGTTTCACGTTCTATCTCTATGTTTTGTTTCCTCTTGATGTAGCCCTAAGCACTGACTGGCGAGAAACACTTTCATGGAAAGGGTTTGCCTAGCTTCCAAAAATTACGAATCTCCAGAAATGTCAGCAAATATTTTTTCACCCAAACTGGATGATACTTTCAGGTAATGATCAGTACACTAAGGCGACTTGGTTCCCCAAATTTCGTTCTTCTATGTTGAAGCGTTCATTTCCAGTAACAGTTTGAATTTTGAGGTTTCACTCTGTTTTCTCCCATATTGATAGATGTATTTGGAACTCTAAATCGAACACGGTTTGTGCTAGCTTCTTGAAACTTGACACAGTAAAGTAGTTTCATGTTCTATCTCTATGTTTTGTTTCCTCTTGATGTAGCCCTAAGCAGTGACTGGCGAGAAGCACTTTCATGGAAAGGGTTTGCCAAGCTTGCAAAAATTACGAATCTCCAGAAATGTCAGCAAATATTTTTTCACCCAAACTGGATGATACTTTCATGTAATGATCAGTACACTAAGGCGACTTGGTTCCCCAAATTTCGTTCTTCTATGTTGAAGCGTTCATTTCCAGTAACAGTTTGAATTTTTAGGTTTCACTCTGTTTTCTCCTATATGGATAGATGTATTTGGAACTCTAAATCGAACACAGTTTGTGCTAGCTTCTTGAAACTTGACACAGTAAAGTAGTTTCACGTTCTATCTCTATGTTTTTTTTCTTCTTGATGTAGCCCTAAGCAGTGACTGGCGAGAAACACTTTCATGGAAAGGGGTTGCCAAGCTTGCAAAAATTACGAATCTCCAGAAATCTCAGCAAATATTTTTTCAAGCAAACTGGATGATACTTTCAGGTAATGATCAGTACACTAAGGCGACTTGGTTCCCCAAATTTCGTTCTTCTATGTTGAAGCGTTCATTTCCAGTAACAGTTTGAATTTTGAGGTTTCACTCTGTTTTCTCCTATATTGATAGATGTATTTGGAACTCTAAATCGAACACGGTTTGTGCTAGCTTCTTGAAACTTGACACAGTAAAGTAGTTTCACGTTCTATCTCTATGTTTTGTTTCCTCTTGATGTAGCCCTAAGCAGTGACTGGCGTGAAGCACTTTCATGGAAAGGGGTTGCCAAGCTTCCAAAAATTACGAATCTCCAGAAATGTCAGCAAATATTTTTTCATCCAAACTGGATGATACTTTCAGGAAATGATCAGTACACTAAGGCGACTTTGTTCCCCAAATCTCGTTCTTCTATGTTGAAGCGTTCATTTCCAGTAACAGTATGAATTTTGAGGTTTCACTCTGTTTTCTCCTATATTGATAGATGTATTTGGAACTCTAAATCCAACACGGTTTGTGCTAGCTTCTTGAAACTTGACACAGTAAAGTAGTTTCACGTTCTATCTCTATGTTTTGTTTCCTCTTGATGTAGCCCTAAGCAGTGACTGGCGAGAAGCACTTTCATGGAAAGGGGTTGCCAAGCTTCCAAAAATTACGAATCTCCAGAAATCTCAGCAAGTATTTTTTCACCCAAACTGGATGATACTTTCAGGTAATGATCAGTACACTAAGGTGACTTGGTTCCCCAAATTTTGTTCTTCTATGTTGAAGCGTTCATTTCCAGTAACAGTTTGAATTTTTAGGTTTCACTCTGTTTTCTCCTATATTGATAGATGTATTTGCAAATCTATATCCAACACGGTTTGTGCTAGCTTCTTGAAACTTGACACAGTAAAGTAGTTTCACGTTCTATCATTATGGTTTGTTTCCTCTTGATGTAGCCCTAAGCACTGACTGGCGAGAAACACTATCATGGAAAGGGTTTACCTAGCTTCCAAAAATTACGAATCTCCAGAAATGTCAGCAAATATTTTTTCACCCAAACTGGATGATACTTAAAGGTAATGATCAGTACACTAAGGAGACTTGGTTCCCCAAATTTCGTTCTTCTATGTTGAAGCGTTCATTTCCAGTAACAGTTTGAATTTTGAGGTTTCACTCTGTTTTCTCCTATATTGATAGATGTATTTGGAACTCTAAATCCAACACGGTTTGTGCTAGCTTCTTGAAACTTGACACAGTAAAGTAGTTTCACGTTCTATCATTATGGTTTGTTTCCTCTTGATGTAGCCCTAAGCACTGACTGGCGAGAAACACTATCATGGAAAGGGTTTACCTAGCTTCCAAAAATTACGAATCTCCAGAAATGTCAGCAAATATTTTTTCACCCAAACTGGATGATACTTAAAGGTAATGATCAGTACACTAAGGAGACTTGGTTCCCCAAATTTCGTTCTTCTATGTTGAAGCGTTCATTTCCAGTAACAGTTTGAATTTTGAGGTTTCACTCTGTTTTCTCCTATATTGATAGATGTATTTGGAACTCTAAATCCAACACGGTTTGTGCTAGCTTCTTGAAACTTGACACAGTAAAGTAGTTTCACGTTCTATCTCTATGTTTTGTTTCCTCTTGACGTAGCCCTAAGCAGTGACTGGCGAGAAACACTTTCATGGAAAGGGGTTGCCAAGCTTGCAAAAATTACGAATCTCCAGAAATCTCAGCAAATATTTTTTCAAGCAAACTGGATGATACTTTCAGGTAATGATCAGTACACTAAGGCGACTTGGTTCCCCAAATTTCGTTCTTCTATGTTGAAGCGTTCATTTCCAGTAACAGTTTGAATTTTGAGGTTTCACTCTGTTTTCTCCTATATTGATAGATGTATTTGGAACTCTAAATCGAACACGGTTTGTGCTAGCTTCTTGAAACTTGACACAGTAAAGTAGTTTCACGTTCTATCTCTATGTTTTGTTTCCTCTTGATGTAGCCCTAAGCACTGACTGGCGAGAAACACTTTCATGGAAAGGGTTTGCCTAGCTTCCAAAAATTACGAATCTCCAGAAATGTCAGCAAATATTTTTTCACCCAAACTGGATGATACTTTCAGGTAATGATCAGTACACTAAGGCGACTTGGTTCCCCAAATTTCGTTCTTCTATGTTGAAGCGTTCATTTCCAGTAACAGTTTGAATTTTGAGGTTTCACTCTGTTTTCTCCCATATTGATAGATGTATTTGGAACTCTAAATCGAACACGGTTTGTGCTAGCTTCTTGAAACTTGACACAGTAAAGTAGTTTCATGTTCTATCTCTATGTTTTGTTTCCTCTTGATGTAGCCCTAAGCAGTGACTGGCGAGAAGCACTTTCATGGAAAGGGTTTGCCAAGCTTGCAAAAATTACGAATCT
The DNA here is from genome assembly GCF_964194105.1 of Spermophilus citellus. Classification (NCBI taxonomy): domain Eukaryota; kingdom Metazoa; phylum Chordata; class Mammalia; order Rodentia; family Sciuridae; genus Spermophilus; species Spermophilus citellus. The sequence goes on along the minus strand of NW_027672784.1, from coordinate 95,027 downwards.
CCAGAAATGTCAGCAAATATTTTTTCACCCAAACTGGATGATACTTTCATGTAATGATCAGTACACTAAGGCGACTTGGTTCCCCAAATTTCGTTCTTCTATGTTGAAGCGTTCATTTCCAGTAACAGTTTGAATTTTTAGGTTTCACTCTGTTTTCTCCTATATGGATAGATGTATTTGGAACTCTAAATCGAACACAGTTTGTGCTAGCTTCTTGAAACTTGACACAGTAAAGTAGTTTCACGTTCTATCTCTATGTTTTGTTTCTTCTTGATGTAGCCCTAAGCAGTGACTGGCGAGAAACACTTTCATGGAAAGGGGTTGCCAAGCTTCCAAAAATTACGAATCTTCAGAAATCTCAGCAAATATTTTTTAACCCAAACTGGATGATACTTTCAGGTAATGATCAGTACACTAAGGCGACTTGGTTCCCCAAATTTCGTTCTTCTATGTTGAAGCGTTCATTTCCAGTAACAGTTTGAATTTTGAGGTTTCACCTGTTTTCTCCTATATTGATAGATGTATTTGGAACTCTAAATCCAACACGGTTTGTGCTAGCTTCTTGAAACTTGACACAGTAAAGTAGTTTCACGTTCTATCATTATGGTTTGTTTCCTCTTGATGTAGCCCTAAGCACTGACTGGCGAGAAACACTATCATGGAAAGGGTTTACCTAGCGTCCAAAAATTACGAATCTCCAGAAATGTCAGCAAATATTTTTTCACCCAAACTAGATGATACTTAAAGGTAATGACCAGTACACTAAGGAGACTTGGTTCCCCAAATTTCGTTCTTCTATGTTGAAGCGTTCATTTCCAGTAACAGTTTGAATTTTGAGGTTTCACTCTGTTTTCTCCTTTATTGATAGATGTATTTGGAACTCTAAATCGAACACGGTTTGTGCTAGCTTCTTGAAACTTGACACAGTAAAGTAGTTTCACGTTCTATCTCTATGTTTTGTTTCCTCTTGATGTAGCCGTAAGCAGTGCATGGCGAGAAGCACTTTCATGGAAAGGGGTTGCCAAGCTTCCAAAAATTACGAATCTCCAGAAATGTCAGCAAATATTTTTTTTCATCCAAACTGGATGATACTTTCAGGTAATGATCAGTACACTAAGGCGACTTGGTTCCCCAAATTTCGTTCTTCTATGTTGAAGCGTTCATTTCCAGTAACATTGTGAATTTTGAGGTTTCACTCTGTTTTCTCCTATATTGATGGATGTATTTGGAACTCTAAATCGAACACGGTTTGTACTAGCTTCTTGAAACTTGACACAGTAAAGTAGTTTCACGTTCTATCTCTATGTTTTGTTTCCTCTTGATGTAGCCCTAAGCAGTGACTGGCGAGAAGCACTTTCATGGAAAGGGGTTGCCAAGCTTCCAAAAATTACGAATCTCCAGAAATGTCAGCAAATATTTTTTCACCCAAACTGGATGATACTTTCATGTAATGATCAGTACACTAAGGCGACTTGGTTCCCCAAATTTCGTTCTTTTATGTTGAAGCGTTCATTTCCAGTAACAGTTTGAATTTTTAGGTTTCACTCTGTTTTCTCCTAAATGGATAGATGTATTTGGAACTCTAAATCGAACACAGTTTGTGCTAGCTTCTTGAAACTTGACACAGTAAAGTAGTTTCACGTTCTATCTCTATGTTTTGTTTCTTCTTGATGTAGCGCTAAGCAGTGACTGGCGAGAAACACTTTCATGGAAAGGGGTTGCCAAGCTTCCAAAAATTACGAATCTCCAGAAATCTCAGCAAATATTTTTTAACCCAAACTGGATGATAATTTCAGGTAATGATCAGTACACTAAGGCGACTTGGTTCCCCAAATTTCGTTCTTCTATGTTGTAGCGTTCATTTCCAGTAACAGTTTGAATTTTGAGGTTTCACTCTGTTTTCTCCTATATTGATAGATGTATTTGGAACTCTAAATCCAACACGGTTTGTGCTAGCTTCTTGAAACTTGACACAGTAAAGTAGTTTCACGTTCTATCTCTATGTTTTGTTTCCTCTTGATGTAGCCATAAGCAGTGACTGGCGAGAAACACTTTCATGGAAAGGGGTTGCCAAGCTTCCAAAAATTACGAATCTCCAGAAATCTCAGCAAATATTTTTTCACCCAAACTGGATGATACTTTCAGGTAATGATCAGTACACTAAGGCGACTTTGTTCCCCAAATTTCGTTCTTCTATGTGAAAGCGTTCATTTCCAGTAACAGTTTGAATTTTAAGGTTTCACTGTGTTTTCTCCTATATTGATAGATGTACTTGGAACTCTAAATCCAACACGGTTTGTGCTAGCATCTTGAAACTTGACACAGTGAAGTAGTTTCACGTTCTATCTCTATGTTTTGTTTCCTTTGATGTAGCCCTAAGCACTGACTGGCGAGAAACCCTTTCATGGAAAGGGGTTGCGAAGCTTCCAAAAATTACGAATCTCCAGAAATTTCAGCCAATATTTTTTCACCCAAACTGGATGATACTTTCAGGTAATGATCAGTACACTAAGGCGACTTGGTTCCCCAAATTTCGTTCTTCTATGTTGAAGCGTTCATTTCCAGTAACAGTTTGAATTTTTAGGTTTCACTCTGTTTTCTCCTATATTGATAGATGTATTTGGAACTCTAAATCGAACACGGTTTGTGCTAGCTTCTTGAAACTTGACACAGTAAAGTAGTTTCACGTTCTATCTCTATGTTTTGTTTCCTCTTGACGTAGCCCTAAGCAGTGACTGGCGAGAAACACTTTCATGGAAAGGGGTTGCCAAGCTTGCAAAAATTACGAATCTCCAGAAATCTCAGCAAATATTTTTTCAAGCAAACTGGATGATACTTTCAGGTAATGATCAGTACACTAAGGCGACTTGGTTCCCCAAATTTCGTTCTTCTATGTTGAAGCGTTCATTTCCAGTAACAGTTTGAATTTTGAGGTTTCACTCTGTTTTCTCCTATATTGATAGATGTATTTGGAACTCTAAATCGAACACGGTTTGTGCTAGCTTCTTGAAACTTGACACAGTAAAGTAGTTTCACGTTCTATCTCTATGTTTTGTTTCCTCTTGATGTAGCCCTAAGCACTGACTGGCGAGAAACACTTTCATGGAAAGGGTTTGCCTAGCTTCCAAAAATTACGAATCTCCAGAAATGTCAGCAAATATTTTTTCACCCAAACTGGATGATACTTTCAGGTAATGATCAGTACACTAAGGCGACTTGGTTCCCCAAATTTCGTTCTTCTATGTTGAAGCGTTCATTTCCAGTAACAGTTTGAATTTTTAGGTTTCACTCTGTTTTCTCCTATATGGATAGATGTATTTGGAACTCTAAATCGAACACAGTTTGTGCTAGCTTCTTGAAACTTGACACAGTAAAGTAGTTTCACGTTCTATCTCTATGTTTTGTTTCTTCTTGATGTAGCCCTAAGCAGTGACTGGCGAGAAACACTTTCATGGAAAGGGGTTGCCAAGCTTCCAAAAATTACGAATCTTCAGAAATCTCAGCAAATATTTTTTAACCCAAACTGGATGATACTTTCAGGTAATGATCAGTACACTAAGGCGACTTGGTTCCCCAAATTTCGTTCTTCTATGTTGAAGCGTTCATTTCCAGTAACAGTTTGAATTTTGAGGTTTCACCTGTTTTCTCTTATATTGATAGATGTATTTGGAACTCTAAATCCAACACGGTTTGTGCTAGCTTCTTGAAACTTGACACAGTAAAGTAGTTTCACGTTCTATCATTATGGTTTGTTTCCTCTTGATGTAGCCCTAAGCACTGACTGGCGAGAAACACTATCATGGAAAGGGTTTACCTAGCGTCCAAAAATTACGAATCTCCAGAAATGTCAGCAAATATTTTTTCACCCAAACTGGATGATACTTAAAGGTAATGATCAGTACACTAAGGAGACTTGGTTCCCCAAATTTCGTTCTTCTATGTTGAAGCGTTCATTTCCAGTAACAGTTTGAATTTTGAGGTTTCACTCTGTTTTCTCCTTTATTGATAGATGTATTTGGAACTCTAAATCGAACACGGTTTGTGCTAGCTTCTTGAAACTTGACACAGTAAAGTAGTTTCACGTTCTATCTCTATGTTTTGTTTCCTCTTGATGTAGCCGTAAGCAGTGCATGGCGAGAAGCACTTTCATGGAAAGGGGTTGCCAAGCTTCCAAAAATTACGAATCTCCAGAAATGTCAGCAAATATTTTTTTTCATCCAAACTGGATGATACTTTCAGGTAATGATCAGTACACTAAGGCGACTTGGTTCCCCAAATTTCGTTCTTCTATGTTGAAGCGTTCATTTCCAGTAACATTGTGAATTTTGAGGTTTCACTCTGTTTTCTCCTATATTGATGGATGTATTTGGAACTCTAAATCGAACACGGTTTGTACTAGCTTCTTGAAACTTGACACAGTAAAGTAGTTTCACGTTCTATCTCTATGTTTTGTTTCCTCTTGATGTAGCCCTAAGCAGTGACTGGCGAGAAGCACTTTCATGGAAAGGGGTTGCCAAGCTTCCAAAAATTACGAATCTCCAGAAATGTCAGCAAATATTTTTTCACCCAAACTGGATGATACTTTCATGTAATGATCAGTACACTAAGGCGACTTGGTTCCCCAAATTTCGTTCTTTTATGTTGAAGCGTTCATTTCCAGTAACAGTTTGAATTTTTAGGTTTCACTCTGTTTTCTCCTAAATGGATAGATGTATTTGGAACTCTAAATCGAACACAGTTTGTGCTAGCTTCTTGAAACTTGACACAGTAAAGTAGTTTCACGTTCTATCTCTATGTTTTGTTTCTTCTTGATGTAGCGCTAAGCAGTGACTGGCGAGAAACACTTTCATGGAAAGGGGTTGCCAAGCTTCCAAAAATTACGAATCTCCAGAAATCTCAGCAAATATTTTTTAACCCAAACTGGATGATAATTTCAGGTAATGATCAGTACACTAAGGCGACTTGGTTCCCCAAATTTCGTTCTTCTATGTTGTAGCGTTCATTTCCAGTAACAGTTTGAATTTTGAGGTTTCACTCTGTTTTCTCCTATATTGATAGATGTATTTGGAACTCTAAATCCAACACGGTTTGTGCTAGCTTCTTGAAACTTGACACAGTAAAATAGTTTCACGTTCTATCTCTATGTTTTGTTTCCTCTTGATGTAGCCATAAGCAGTGACTGGCGAGAAACACTTTCATGGAAAGGGGTTGCCAAGCTTCCAAAAATTACGAATCTCCAGAAATCTCAGCAAATATTTTTTCACCCAAACTGGATGATACTTTCAGGTAATGATCAGTACACTAAGGCGACTTTGTTCCCCAAATTTCGTTCTTCTATGTGAAAGCGTTCATTTCCAGTAACAGTTTGAATTTTAAGGTTTCACTCTGTTTTCTCCTATATTGATAGATGTACTTGGAACTCTAAATCCAACACGGTTTGTGCTAGCATCTTGAAACTTGACACAGTGAAGTAGTTTCACGTTCTATCTCTATGTTTTGTTTCCTTTGATGTAGCCCTAAGCACTGACTGGCGAGAAACCCTTTCATGGAAAGGGGTTGCGAAGCTTCCAAAAATTACGAATCTCCAGAAATTTCAGCCAATATTTTTTCACCCAAACTGGATGATACTTTCAGGTAATGATCAGTACACTAAGGCGACTTGGTTCCCCAAATTTCGTTCTTCTATGTTGAAGCGTTCATTTCCAGTAACAGTTTGAATTTTTAGGTTTCACTCTGTTTTCTCCTATATTGATAGATGTATTTGGAACTCTAAATCGAACACGGTTTGTGCTAGCTTCTTGAAACTTGACACAGTAAAGTAGTTTCACGTTCTATCTCTATGTTTTGTTTCCTCTTGATGTAGCCATAAGCAGTGACTGGCGAGAAGCACTTTCATGGAAAGGGGTTGCCAAGCTTCCAAAAATTACGAATCTCCAGAAATCTCAGCAAATATTTTTTCAAGCAAACTGGATGATACTTTCAGGTAATGATCAGTACACTAAGGCGACTTGGTTCCCCAAATTTCGTTCTTCTATGTTGAAGCGTTCATTTCCAGTAACAGTTTGAATTTTGAGGTTTCACTCTGTTTTCTCCTATATTGATAGATGTATTTGGAACTCTAAATCCAACACGGTTTGTGCTAGCTTCTTGAAACTTGACACAGTAAAGTAGTTTCACGTTCTATCTCTATGTTTTGTTTCCTCTTGATGTAGCCCTAAGCACTGACTGGCGAGAAACACTTTCATGGAAAGGGTTTGCCTAGCTTCCAAAATTTACGAATCTCCAGAAATGTCAGCAAATATTTTTTCACCCAAACTGGATGATATTTTCAGGTAATGATCAGTACACTAAGGCGACTTGGTTCCCCAAATTTCGTTCTTCTATGTTGAAGCGTTAATTTCCAGTAACAGTTTGAATTTTGAGGTTTCACTCTGTTTTCTCCTATATTGATAGATGTATTTGGAACTCTAAATCCAACACGGTTTGTGCTAGCTTCTTGAAACTTGACACAGTAAAGTAGTTTCACGTTCTATCTCTATGTTTTGTTTCCTCTTGATGTAGCCCTAAGCACTGACTGGCGAGAAGCACTTTCATGGAAAGGGGATGCCAAGCTTCCAAAAATTACGAATCTCCAGAAATGTCAGCAAATATTTTTTCATCCAAACTGAATGATACTTTCAGGTAATGATCAGTACACTAAGGCGACTTGGTTCCCCAAATTTCGTTCTTCTATGTTGAAGCGTTCATTTCCAGTAACAGTTTGAATTTTGAGGTTTCACTCTGTTTTCTCCTATATTGATAGATGTATTTGCAACTCTAAATCCAACACGGTTTGTGCTAGCTTCTTGAAACTTGACACAGTAAAGTAGTTTCACGTTCTATCTCTATGTTTTGTTTCCTCTTGATGTAGCCCTAAGCAGTGACTGGCGAGAAGCACTTTCATGGAAAGGGGTTGCCAAGCTTCCAAAAATTACGAATCTCCAGAAATGTCAGCAAATATTTTTTCACCCAAACTGGATGATACTTTCAGGTAATGATCAGTACACTAAGGCGACTTGGTTCCCCAAATTTCGTTCTTCTATGATGAAGCGTTCATTTCCAGTAACAGTTTGAATTTTCAGGTTTCACTCTGTTTTCTCCTATATTGATAGATGTATTTGGAACTCTAAATCCAACACGGTTTGTGCTAGCTTCTTGAAACTTGACACAGTGAAGTAGTTTCATGTTCGATCTCTATGTTTTGTTTCCTCTTGATGTAGCCCTAAGCACTGACTGGCGAGAAACACTTTCATGGAAAGGGGTTGCGAAGCTTCCAAAAGTTACGAATCTCCAGAAATCTCAGCAAATATTTTTTCACCCAAACTGGATGATACTTTCAGGTAATGATCAGTACACGAAGGTGACTTGGTTCCCCAAATTTCGTGCTTCTATGTTGAAGCGTTCATTTGCAGTAACAGTTTGAATTTTTAGGTTTCAATCTGTTTTCTCCTATATTGATAGATGTATTTGGAACTCTAAATCCAACACGGTTTGTGCTAGCTTCATGAAACTTGACACAGTAAAGTAGTTTCACGTTCTATGTCTATGTTTTGTTTCCTCTTGATGTAGCCATAAGCAGTGACTGGCGAGAAACACTTTCATGGAAAGGGGTTGCCAAGCTTCTAAAAATTACGAATCTCCAGAAATCTCAGCAAATATTTTTTCACCCAAACTGGATGATACTTTCAGGTAATGATCAGTAAACGAAGGCGACTTTGTTCCCCAAATTTCGTTCTTCTATGTGGAAGCGTTCATTTAAGTAACAGTTTGAATTTTGAGGTTTCACTCTGTTTTCTCCTATATTGATAGATGTATTTGGAACTCTAAATCCAACACGGTTTGTGCTAGCTTCTTGAAACTTGACACAGTAAAGTAGTTTCACGTTCTATCTCTATGTTTTGTTTCCTTTGATGTAGCCCTAAGCACTGACTGGCGAGAAACCCTTTTATGGAAAGGGGTTGCGAAGCTTCCAAAAATTACGAATCTCCAGAAATTTCAGCCAATATTTTTTCACCCAAACTGGATGATACTTTCAGGTAATGATCAGTACACTAAGGCGACTTGGTTCCCCAAATTTCGTTCTTCTATGTTGAAGCGTTCATTTCCAGTAACAGTTTGAATTTTTAGGTTTCACTCTGTTTTCTCCTATATTGATAGATGTATTTGGAACTCTAAATCGAACACGGTTTTTGCTAGCTTCTTGAAACTTGACACAGTAAAGTAGTTTCACGTTCTATCTCTATGTTTTGTTTCCTCTTGATGTAGCCCTAAGCAGTGACTGGCGAGAAGCACTTTCATGGAAAGGGGTTGCCAAGCTTCCAAAAATTACGAATCTCCAGAAATCTCAGCAAATATTTTTTCAAGCAAACTGGATGATACTTTCAGGTAATGATCAGTACACTAAGGCGACTTGGTTCCCCAAATTTCGTTCTTCTATGTTGAAGCGTTCATTTCCAGTAACAGTTTGAATTTTTAGGTTTCACTCTGTTTTCTCCTATATTGATAGATGTATTGGCAACTCTAAATCCAACACGGTTTGTGCTAGCTTCTTGAAACTTGACACAGTATAGTAGTTTCACGTTCTATCTCTATGTTTTGTTTCTTTTTGATGTAGCCCTAAGCAGTGACTGGCGAGAAACACTTTCATGGAAAGGGGTTGCCAAGCTTCCAAAAATTACGAATCTCCAGAAATCTCAGCAAATATTTTTTCAAGCAAACTAGATGATACTTTCAGGTAATGATCAGTACACTAAGGCGACTTGGTTCCCCAAATTTCGTTCTTCTATGTTGAAGCGTTCATTTCCAGTAACAGTTTGAATTTTGAGGTTTCACTCTGTTTTCTCCTATATTGATAGATGTATTTGCAACTCTAAATCCAACACGGTTTGTGCTAGCTTCTTGAAACTTGACACAGTAAAGTAGTTTCACGTTCTATCTCTATGTTTTGTTTCCTCTTGATGTAGCCCTAAGCACTGACTGGCGAGAAGCACTTTCATGGAAAGGGGTTGCCAAGCTTCCAAAAATTACGAATCTCCAGAAATGTCAGCAAATATTTTTTCACCCAAACTGGATGATACTTTCATGTAATGATCAGTACACTAAGGCGACTTGGTTCCCCAAATTTCGTTCTTCTGTGTTGAAGCGTTCATTTCCAGTAACAGTTTGAATTTTTAGGTTTCACTCTGTTTTCTCCTATATTGATAGATGTATTTGGAACTCTAAATCCAACACGGTTTGTGCTAGCTTCTTGAAACTTGACACAGTAAAGTAGTTTCACGTTCTATCTCTATGTTTTGTTTCCTCTTGATGTAGCCCTAAGCAGTGACTGGCGAGAAGCACTTTCATGGAAAGGGGATGCCAAGCTTCCAAAAATTACGAATCTCCAGAAATGTCAGCAAATATTTTTTCATCAAACTGAATGATACTTTCAGGTAATGATCAGTACACTAAGGCGACTTGGTTCCCCAAATTTCGTTCTTCTATGTTGAAGCGTTCATTTCCAGTAACAGTTTGAATTTTGAGGTTTCACTCTGTTTTCTCCTATACTGATAGATGTATTTGCAACTCTAAATCCAACACGGTTTGTGCTAGCTTCTTGAAACTTGACACAGTAAAGTAGTTTCACGTTCTATCTCTATGTTTTGTTTCCTCTTGATGTAGCCCTAAGCAGTGACTGGCGAGAAGCACTTTCATGGAAAGGGGTTGCCAAGCTTCCAAAAATTACGAATCTCCAGAAATGTCAGCAAATATTTTTTCACCCAAACTGGATGATACTTTCATGTAATGATCAGTACACTAAGGCGACTTGGTTCCCCAAATTTCGTTCTTCTGTGTTGAAGCGTTCATTTCCAGTAACAGTTTGAATTTTTAGGTTTCACTCTGTTTTCTCCTATATTGATAGATGTATTTGGAACTCTAAATCCAACACGGTTTGTGCTAGCTTCTTGAAACTTGACACAGTAAAGTAGTTTCACGTTCTATCTCTATGTTTTGTTTCCTCTTGATGTAGCCCTAAGCAGTGACTGGCGAGAAGCACTTTCATGGAAAGGGGATGCCAAGCTTCCAAAAATTACGAATCTCCAGAAATGTCAGCAAATATTTTTTCATCAAACTGAATGATACTTTCAGGTAATGATCAGTACACTAAGGCGACTTGGTTCCCCAAATTTCGTTCTTCTATGTTGAAGCGTTCATTTCCAGTAACAGTTTGAATTTTGAGGTTTCACTCTGTTTTCTCCTATACTGATAGATGTATTTGCAACTCTAAATCCAACACGGTTTGTGCTAGCTTCTTGAAACTTGACACAGTAAAGTAGTTTCACGTTCTATCTCTATGTTTTGTTTCCTCTTGATGTAGCCCTAAGCAGTGACTGGCGAGAAGCACTTTCATGGAAAGGGGTTGCCAAGCTTCCAAAAATTACGAATCTCCAGAAATGTCAGCAAATATTTTTTCACCCAAACTGGATGATACTTTCAGGTAATGATCAGTACACTAAGGCGACTTGGTTCCCCAAATTTCGTTCTTCTATGATGAAGCGTTCATTTCCAGTAACAGTTTGAATTTTCAGGTTTCACTCTGTTTTCTCCTATATTGATAGATGTATTTGGAACTCTAAATCCAACACGGTTTGTGCTAGCTTCTTGAAACTTGACACAGTGAAGTAGTTTCATGTTCGATCTCTATGTTTTGTTTCCTCTTGATGTAGCCCTAAGCACTGACTGGCGAGAAACACTTTCATGGAAAGGGGTTGCGAAGCTTCCAAAAGTTACGAATCTCCAGAAATCTCAGCAAATATTTTTTCACCCAAACTGGATGATACTTTCAGGTAAGGATCAGTACACGAAGGTGACTTGGTTCCCCAAATTTCGTGCTTCTATGTTGAAGCGTTCATTTGCAGTAACAGTTTGAATTTTTAGGTTTCAATCTGTTTTCTCCTATATTGATAGATGTATTTGGAACTCTAAATCCAACACGGTTTGTGCTAGCTTCATGAAACTTGACACAGTAAAGTAGTTTCACGTTCTATGTCTATGTTTTGTTTCCTCTTGATGTAGCCATAAGCAGTGACTGGCGAGAAACACTTTCATGGAAAGGGGTTGCCAAGCTTCTAAAAATTACGAATCTCCAGAAATCTCAGCAAATATTTTTTCACCCAAACTGGATGATACTTTCAGGTAATGATCAGTAAACGAAGGCGACTTTGTTCCCCAAATTTCGTTCTTCTATGTGGAAGCGTTCATTTCCAGTAACAGTTTGAATTTTGAGGTTTCACTCTGTTTTCTCCTATATTGATAGATGTATTTGGAACTCTAAATCCAACACGGTTTGTGCTAGCTTCTTGAAACTTGACACAGTGAAGTAGTTTCACGTTCTATCTCTATGTTTTGTTTCCTTTGATGTAGCCCTAAGCACTGACTGGCGAGAAACCCTTTTATGGAAAGGGGTTGCGAAGCTTCCAAAAATTACGAATCTCCAGAAATTTCAGCCAATATTTTTTCACCCAAACTGGATGATACTTTCAGGTAATGATCAGTACACTAAGGCGACTTGGTTCCCCAAATTTCGTTCTTCTATGTTGAAGCGTTCATTTCCAGTAACAGTTTGAATTTTTAGGTTTCACTCTGTTTTCTCCTATATTGATAGATGTATTTGGAACTCTAAATCGAACACGGTTTTTGCTAGCTTCTTTAAACTTGACACAGTAAAGTAGTTTCACGTTCTATCTCTATGTTTTGTTTCCTCTTGATGTAGCCCTAAGCAGTGACTGGCGAGAAGCACTTTCATGGAAAGGGGTTGCCAAGCTTCCAAAAATTACGAATCTCCAGAAATCTCAGCAAATATTTTTTCAAGCAAACTGGATGATACTTTCAGGTAATGATCAGTACACTAAGGCGACTTGGTTCCCCAAATTTCGTTCTTCTATGTTGAAGCGTTCATTTCCAGTAACAGTTTGAATTTTTAGGTTTCACTCTGTTTTCTCCTATATTGATAGATGTATTTGCAACTCTAAATCCAACACGGTTTGTGCTAGCTTCTTGAAACTTGACACAGTATAGTAGTTTCACGTTCTATCTCTATGTTTTGTTTCTTTTTGATGTAGCCCTAAGCAGTGACTGGCGAGAAACACTTTCATGGAAAGGGGTTGCCAAGCTTCCAAAAATTACGAATCTCCAGAAATCTCAGCAAATATTTTTTCACCCAAACTGGATGATACTTTCAGGTAATGATCAGTACACTAAGGCGACTTGGTTCCCCAAATTTCGTTCTTCTATGTTGAAGCGTTCATTTCCAGTAACAGTTTGAATTTTGAGGTTTCACTCTGTTTTCTCCTATATTGATAGATGTATTTGGAACTCTAAATCCAACACGGTTTGTGCTAGCTTCTTGAAACTTGACACAGTAAAGTAGTTTCACGTTCTATCTCTATGTTTTGTTTCCTCTTGATGTAGCCCTAAGCAGTGACTGGCGAGAAACACTTTCATGGAAAGGGTTTGCCTAGCTTCCAAAAATTACGAATCTCCAGAAATGTCAGCAAATATTTTTTCACCCAAACTGGATGATACTTTCAGGTAATGATCAGTACACTAAGGCGACTTGGTTCCCCAAATTTCGTTCTTCTATGTTGAAGCGTTAATTTCCAGTAACAGTTTGAATTTTGAGGTTTCACTCTGTTTTCTCCTATATTGATAGATGTATTTGGAACTCTAAATCCAACACGGTTTGTGCTAGCTTCTTGAAACTTGACACAGTAAAGTAGTTTCACGTTCTATCTCTATGTTTTGTTTCCTCTTGATGTAGCCCTAAGCAGTGACTGGCGAGAAGGGCTTTCATGGAAAGGGGATGCCAAGCTTCCAAAAATTACGAATCTCCAGAAATGTCAGCAAATATTTTTTCATCCAAACTGAATGATACTTTCAGGTAATGATCAGTACACTAAGGCGACTTGGTTCCCCAAATTTCGTTCTTCTATGTTGAAGCGTTCATTTCCAGTAACAGTTTGAATTTTGAGGTTTCACTCTGTTTTCTCCTATATTGATAGATGTATTTGGAACTCTAAATCCAACACGGTTTGTGCTAGCTTCTTGAAACTTGACACAGTAAAGTAGTTTCACGTTCTATCTCTATGTTTTGTTTCCTCTTGATGTAGCCCAAAGCAGTGACTGGCGAGAAGCACTTTCATGGAAAGGGGTTGCCAAGCTTCCAAAAATTACGAATCTCCAGAAATGTCAGCAAATATTTTTTCACCCAAACTGGATGATACTTTCAGGTAATGATCAGTACACTAAGGCGACTTGGTTCCCCAAATTTCGTTCTTCTATGATGAAGCATTCATTTCCAGTAACAGTTTGAATTTTCAGGTTTCACTCTGTTTTCTCCTATATTGATAGATGTATTTGGAACTCTAAATCCAACATGGTTTGTGCTAGCTTCTTGAAACTTGACACAGTGAAGTAGTTTCATGTTCTATCTCTATGTTTTGTTTCCTCTTGATGTAGCCCTAAGCACTGACTGGCGAGAAACACTTTCATGGAAAGGGGTTGCGAAGCTTCCAAAAGTTACGAATCTCCAGAAATCTCAGCAAATATTTTTTCACCCAAACTGGATGATACTTTCAGGTAATGATCAGTACACGAAGGTGACTTGGTTCCCCAAATTTCGTGCTTCTATGTTGAAGCTTTCATTTGCAGTAACAGTTTGAATTTTTAGGTTTCAATCTGTTTTCTCCTATATTGATAGATGTATTTGGAACTCTAAATCCAACACGGTTTGTGCTAGCTTCATGAAACTTGACACAGTAAAGTAGTTTCACGTTCTATGTCTATGTTTTGTTTCCTCTTGACGTAGCCCTAAGCAGTGACTGGCGAGAAACACTTTCATGGAAAGGGGTTGCCAAGCTTCCAAAAATTACGAATCTCCAGAAATCTCAGCAAATATTTTTTCACCCAAACTGGATGATACTTTCAGGTAATGATCAGTACACTAAGGCGACTTGGTTCCCCAAATTTCGTTCTTCTATGTTGAAGCGTTCATTTCCAGTAACAGTTTGAATTTTGAGGTTTCACTCTGTTTTCTCCTATATTGATAGATGTATTTGGAACTCTAAATCCAACACGGTTTGTGCTAGCTTCTTGAAACTTGACACAGTAAAGTAGTTTCACGTTCTATCTCTATGTTTTGTTTCCTCTTGATGTAGCCCTAAGCAGTGACTGGCGAGAAGCACTTTCATGGAAAGGGGTTGCCAAGCTTGCAAAAATTACGAATCTCCAGAAATGTCAGCAAATATTTTTTCACCCAAACTGGATGATACTTTCAGGTAATGATCAGTACACTAAGGCGACTTGGTTCCCCAAATTTCGTTCTTCTATGTTGAAGCGTTCATTTCCAGTAACAGTTTGAATTTTTAGGTTTCACTCTGTTTTCTCCTATATTGATAGATGTATTTGGAACTCTAAATCCAACACGGTTTGTGCTAGCTTCTTGAAACTTGACACAGTAAAGTAGTTTCACGTTCTATCTCTATGTTTTGTTTCCTCTTGACGTAGCCCTAAGCAGTGACTGGCGAGAAACACTTTCATGGAAAGGGGTTGCCAAGCTTCCAAAAATTACGAATCTCCAGAAATCTCAGCAAATATTTTTTCACCCAAACTGGATGATACTTTCAGGTATTGATCAGTACACTAAGGCGACTTGGTTCCCCAAATTTCATTCTTCTATGTTGAAGCGTTCATTTCCAGTAACAGTTTGAATTTTTAGGTTTCACTCTGTTTTCTCCTATATTGATAGATGTATTTGGAACTCTAAATCCAACACGGTTTGTGCTAGCTTCTTGAAACTTGACACAGTAAAGTAGTTTCACGTTCTCTCTCTAGGTTTTGTTTCCTCTTGAAGTAGCCCTAAGCAGTGACTGGCGAGAAGCACTTTCATGGAAAGGGGTTGCCAAGCTTCCAAAAATTACGAATCTCCAGAAATCTCAGCAAATATTTTTTCACCCAAACTGGATGATACTTTCAGGTAATGATCAGTACACTAAGGCGACTTGGTTCCCCAAATTTCGTTCTTCTATATTGAAGCGTTCATTTCCAGTAACAGTTTGAATTTTTAGGTTTCACTCTGTTTTCTCCTATATTGATAGATGTATTTGCAACTCTAAATCCAACACGGTTTGTGCTAGCTTCTTGAAACTTGACACAGTAAAGTAGTTTCACGTTCTATCTCTATGTTTTGTTTCCTCTTGATGTAGCCCTAAGCAGTGACTGGCTAGAAACACTTTCATGGAAAGGGGTTGCCAAGCTTCCAAAAATTACGAATCTCCAGAAATGTCAGCAAATATTTTTTCACCCAAACTGGATGATACTTTCATGTAATGATCAGTACACTAAGGCGACTTGGTTCCCCAAATTTCGTTCTTCTATGTTGAAGCGTTCATTTCCAGTAACAGTTTGAATATTGAGGTTTCACTCTGTTTTCTCCTATATTGATAGATGTATTTGGAACTCTAAATCCAACACGGTTTGTGCTAGCTTCTTGAAACTTGACACAGTAAAGTAGTTTCACGTTCTATCTCTATGTTTTGTTTCCTCTTGATGTAGCCCTAAGCAGTGACTGGCGAGAAGCACTTTCATGGAAAGGGGTTGCCAAGCTTCCAAAAATTACGAATCTCCAGAAATGTCAGCAAATATTTTTTCACCCAAACTGGATGATAATTTCAGGTAATGATCAGTACACTAAGGCGACTTGGTTCCCCAAATTTCGTTCTTCTATGATGAAGCGTTCATTTCCAGTAACAGTTTGAATTTTCAGGTTTCACTCTGTTTTCTCCTATATTGATAGATGTATTTGGAACTCTAAATCCAACACGGTTTGTGCTAGCTTCTTGAAACTTGACACAGTGAAGTAGTTTCATGTTCTATCTCTATGTTTTGTTTCCTCTTGATGTAGCCCTAAGCACTGACTGGCGAGAAACACTTTCACGGAAAGGGGTTGCGAAGCTTCCAAAAGTTACGAATCTCCAGAAATGTCAGCAAATATTTTTTCACCCAAACTGGATGATAATTTCAGGTAATGATCAGTACACGAAGGTGACTTGGTTTCCCAAATTTCGTGCTTCTATGTTGAAGCGTTCATTTGCAGTAACAGTTTGAATTTTTAGGTTTCAATCTGTTTTCTCCTATATTGATAGATGTATTTGGAACTCTAAATCCAACACGGTTTGTGCTAGCTTCATGAAAATTGACACAGTAAAGTAGTTTCACGTTCTATGTCTATATTTTGTTTCCTCTTGATGTAGCCATAAGCAGTGACTGGCGAGAAACACTTTCATGGAAAGGGGTTGCCAAGCTTCCAAAAATTACGAATCTCCAGAAATCTCAGCAAATATTTTTTCACCCAAACTGGATGATAGTTTCAGGTAATGATCAGTACACTAAGGCGACTTGGTTCCCCAAATTTCGTTCTTCTATACTGAAGCGTTCATTTCCAGTAACAGTTTGAATTTTTAGGTTTCACTCTGTTTTAGCCTATATTGATAGATGTATTTGGAACTCTAAATCCAACACGGTTTGTGCTAGCTTCTTGAAACTTGACACAGTAAAGTAGTTTCACGTTCTATCTCTATGTTTTGTTTCCTCTTTATGTAGCCCTAAGCAGTGACTGGCGAGAAACACTTTCATGGAAAGGGGTTGCCAAGCTTGCAAAAATTACGAATCTCCAGAAATCTCAGCAAATATTTTTTCACCCAAACTGGATGATACTTTCAGGTAATGATCAGTACACTAAGGCGACTTGGTTCCCCAAATTTCGTTCTTCTATGTTGAAGCGTTCATTTCCAGTAACAGTTTGATTTTGAGGTTTCACTCTGTTTTCTCCTATATTGATAGATGTATTTGGAACTCTAAATCCAACACGGTTTGTGCTAGCTTCTTGAAACTTGACACAGTAAAGTAGTTTCACGTTCTATCTCTATGTTTTGTTTCCTCTTGACGTAGCCGTAAGCAGTGACTGGCGAGAAACACTTTCATGGAAAGGGTTTGCCAAGCTTGCAAAAATTACGAATCTCCAGAAATCTCAGCAAATATTTTTTCACCCAAACTGGATGATACTTTCAGGTAATGATCAGTACACTAAGGCGACTTGGTTCCCCAAATTTCGTTCTTCTATGTTGAAGCGTTCATTTCCAGTAACAGTTTGAATTTTGAGGTTTCACTCTGTTTTCTCCTATATTGATTGATGTATTTGCAACTCTAAATCCAACACGGTTTGTGCTAGCTTCTTGAAATTTGACACAGTAAAGTAGTTTCACGTTCTATCTCTATGTTTTGTTTCCTCTTGACGTAGCCCTAAGCAGTGACTGGCGAGAAGCACTTTCATGGAAAGGGGTTGCCAAGCTTCCAAAAATTACGAATCTCCAGAAATGTCAGCAAATATTTTTTCACCGAAACTGGATGATACTTTCATGTAATGATCAGTACACTAAGGCGACTTGGTTCCCCAATTTCGTTCTTCTATGTTGAAGCGTTCATTTCCAGTAACAGTTTGAATTTTGAGGTTTCACTCTGTTTTCTCCTATATTGATAGATGTATTTGGAACTCTAAATCCAACACGGTTTGTGCTAGCTTCTTGAAACTTGACACAGTAAAGTAGTTTCACGTTCTATCTCTATGTTTTGTTTCCTCTTGATGTAGCCCTAAGCAGTGACTGGCGAGAAGCACTTTCATGGAAAGGGGTTGCCAAGCTTCCAAAAATTACGAATCTCCAGAAATGTCAGCAAATATTTTTTCACCCAAACTGGATGATAATTTCAGGTAATGATCAGTACACTAAGGCGACTTGGTTCCCCAAATTTCGTTCTTCTATGATGAAGCGTTCATTTCCAGTAACAGTTTGAATTTTCAGGTTTCACTCTGTTTTCTCCTATATTGATAGATGTATTTGGAACTCTAAATCCAACACGGTTTGTGCTAGCTTCTTGAAACTTGACACAGTGAAGTAGTTTCATGTTCTATCTCTATGTTTTGTTTCCTCTTGATGTAGCCCTAAGCACTGACTGGCGAGAAACACTTTCATGGAAAGGGGTTGCGAAGCTTCCAAAAGTTACGAATCTCCAGAAATCTCAGCAAATATTTTTTCACCCAAACTGGATGATACTTTCAGGTAATGATCAGTACACGAAGGTGACTTGGTTTCCCAAATTTCGTGCTTCTATGTTGAAGCGTTCATTTGCAGTAACAGTTTGAATTTTTAGGTTTCAATCTGTTTTCTCCTATATTGATAGATGTATTTGGAACTCTAAATCCAACACGGATTGTGCTAGCTTCATGAAAATTGACACAGTAAAGTAGTTTCACGTTCTATGTCTATATTTTGTTTCCTCTTGATGTAGCCATAAGCAGTGACTGGCGAGAAACACTTTCATGGAAAGGGGTTGCCAAGCTTCCAAAAATTACGAATCTCCAGAAATCTCAGCAAATATTTTTTCACCCAAACTGGATGATACTTTCAGGTAATGATCAGTACACTAAGGCGACTTGGTTCCCCAAATTTCGTTCTTCTATGTTGAAGCGTTCATTTCCAGTAACAGTTTGAATTTTGAGGTTTCACTCTGTTTTCTCCTATATTGATAGATGTATTTGGAACTCTAAATCCAACATGGTTTGTGCTAGCTTCTTGAAACTTGACACAGTAAAGTAGTTTCACGTTCTATCTCTATGTTTTGTTTCCTCTTGATGTAGCCCTAAGCAGTGACTGTCGAGAAACACTTTCATGGAAAGGGTTTGCCTAGCTTCCAAAAATTACGAATCTCCAGAAATGTCAGCAAATATTTTTTCACCCAAACTGGATGATACTTTCAGGTAATGATCAGTACACTAAGGCGACTTGGTTCCCCAAATTTCGTTCTTCTATATTGAAGCGTTCATTTCCAGTAACAGTTTGAATTTTTAGGTTTCACTCTGTTTAATCCTATATTGATAGATGTATTTGGAACTCTAAACCCAACAAGGTTTGTGCTAGCTTCTTGAAACTTGACACAGTAAAGTAGTTTCACGTTCTATCTCTATGTTTTGTTTCCTATTGATGTAGCCCTAAGCAGTGACTGGCGAGAAACACTTTCATGGAAAGGGGTTGCCAAGCTTCCAAAAATTACGAATCTCCAGAAATCTCAGCAAATATTTTTTCACCCAAACTGGATGATACTTTCAGGTAATGATCAGTACACTAAGGCGACTTGGTTCCCCAAATTTCATTCTTCTATGTTGAAGCGTTCATTTCCAGTAACAGTTTGAATTTTTAGGTTTCACTCTGTTTTCTCCTATATTGATAGATGTATTTGGAACTCTAAATCCAACACGGTTTGTGCTAGCTTCTTGAAACTTGACACAGTAAAGTAGTTTCACGTTCTATCTCTATGTTTTGTTTCCTCTTGACGTAGCCCTAAGCAGTGACTGGCGAGAAACACTTTCATGGAAAGGGGTTGCCAAGCTTCCAAAAATTACGAATCTCCAGAAATCTCAGCAAATATTTTTTCACCCAAACTGGATGATACTTTCATGTAATGATCAGTACACTAAGGCGACTTGGTTCCCCAAATTTCGTTCTTCTATGTTGAAGCGTTCATTTCCAGTAACAGTTTGAATATTGAGGTTTCACTCTGTTTTCTCCTATATTGATAGATGTATTTGGAACTCTAAATCCAACACGGTTTGTGCTAGCTTCTTGAAACTTGACACAGTAAAGTAGTTTCACGTTCTATCTCTATGTTTTGTTTCCTCTTGATGTAGCCCTAAGCAGTGACCGGCGAGAAGCACTTTCATGGAAAGGGGTTGCCAAGCTTCCAAAAATTACGAATCTCCAGAAATCTCAGCAAATATTTTTTCACCCAAACTGGATGATACTTTCAGGTAATGATCAGTACACTAAGGCGACTTGGTTCCCCAAATTTCGTTCTTCTATGTTGAAGCGTTCATTTCTAGTAACAGTTTGAATTTTGAGGTTTCACTCTGTTTTCTCCTATATTGATTGATGTATTTGCAACTCTAAATCCAACACGGTTTGTGCTAGCTTCTTGAAATTTGACACAGTAAAGTAGTTTCACGTTCTATCTCTATGTTTTGTTTCCTCTTGACGTAGCCCTAAGCAGTGACTGGCGAGAAGCACTTTCATGGAAAGGGGTTGCCAAGCTTCCAAAAATTACGAATCTCCAGAAATGTCAGCAAATATTTTTTCACCGAAACTGGATGATACTTTCATGTAATGATCAGTACACTAAGGCGACTTGGTTCCCCAATTTCGTTCTTCTATGTTGAAGCGTTCATTTCCAGTAACAGTTTGAATTTTGAGGTTTCACTCTGTTTTCTCCTATATTGATAGATGTATTTGGAACTCTAAATCCAACACGGTTTGTGCTAGCTTCTTGAAACTTGACACAGTAAAGTAGTTTCACGTTCTATCTCTATGTTTTGTTTCCTCTTGATGTAGCCCTAAGCAGTGACTGGCGAGAAGCACTTTCATGGAAAGGGGTTGCCAAGCTTCCAAAAATTACGAATCTCCAGAAATGTCAGCAAATATTTTTTCACCCAAACTGGATGATAATTTCAGGTAATGATCAGTACACTAAGGCGACTTGGTTCCCCAAATTTCGTTCTTCTATGATGAAGCGTTCATTTCCAGTAACAGTTTGAATTTTCAGGTTTCACTCTGTTTTCTCCTATATTGATAGATGTATTTGGAACTCTAAATCCAACACGGTTTGTGCTAGCTTCTTGAAACTTGACACAGTGAAGTAGTTTCATGTTCTATCTCTATGTTTTGTTTCCTCTTGATGTAGCCCTAAGCACTGACTGGCGAGAAACACTTTCATGGAAAGGGGTTGCGAAGCTTCCAAAAGTTACGAATCTCCAGAAATCTCAGCAAATATTTTTTCACCCAAACTGGATGATACTTTCAGGTAATGATCAGTACACGAAGGTGACTTGGTTTCCCAAATTTCGTGCTTCTATGTTGAAGCGTTCATTTGCAGTAACAGTTTGAATTTTTAGGTTTCACTCTGTTTTCTCCTATATTGATAGATGTATTTGGAACTCTAAATCCAACACGGTTTGTGCTAGCTTCTTGAAACTTGACACAGTAAAGTAGTTTCACGTTCTATCTCTATGTTTTGTTTCCTCTTGACGTAGCCCTAAGCAGTGACTGGCGAGAAACACTTTCATGGAAAGGGGTTGCCAAGCTTCCAAAAATTACGAATCTCCAGAAATCTCAGCAAATATTTTTTCACCCAAACTGGATGATACTTTCATGTAATGATCAGTACACTAAGGCGACTTGGTTCCCCAAATTTCGTTCTTCTATGTTGAAGCGTTCATTTCCAGTAACAGTTTGAATATTGAGGTTTCACTCTGTTTTCTCCTATATTGATAGATGTATTTGGAACTCTAAATCCAACACGGTTTGTGCTAGCTTCTTGAAACTTGACACAGTAAAGTAGTTTCACGTTCTATCTCTATGTTTTGTTTCCTCTTGATGTAGCCCTAAGCAGTGACCGGCGAGAAGCACTTTCATGGAAAGGGGTTGCCAAGCTTCCAAAAATTACGAATCTCCAGAAATCTCAGCAAATATTTTTTCACCCAAACTGGATGATACTTTCAGGTAATGATCAGTACACTAAGGCGACTTGGTTCCCCAAATTTCGTTCTTCTATGTTGAAGCGTTCATTTCTAGTAACAGTTTGAATTTTGAGGTTTCACTCTGTTTTCTCCTATATTGATTGATGTATTTGCAACTCTAAATCCAACACGGTTTGTGCTAGCTTCTTGAAATTTGACACAGTAAAGTAGTTTCACGTTCTATCTCTATGTTTTGTTTCCTCTTGACGTAGCCCTAAGCAGTGACTGGCGAGAAGCACTTTCATGGAAAGGGGTTGCCAAGCTTCCAAAAATTACGAATCTCCAGAAATGTCAGCAAATATTTTTTCACCGAAACTGGATGATACTTTCATGTAATGATCAGTACACTAAGGCGACTTGGTTCCCCAATTTCGTTCTTCTATGTTGAAGCGTTCATTTCCAGTAACAGTTTGAATTTTGAGGTTTCACTCTGTTTTCTCCTATATTGATAGATGTATTTGGAACTCTAAATCCAACACGGTTTGTGCTAGCTTCTTGAAACTTGACACAGTAAAGTAGTTTCACGTTCTATCTC
Source organism: Spermophilus citellus (assembly GCF_964194105.1). NCBI lineage: Eukaryota > Metazoa > Chordata > Mammalia > Rodentia > Sciuridae > Spermophilus > Spermophilus citellus. Next base: position 72,795 of record NW_027672784.1, on the reverse strand, counting down.
TATGTTTTGTTTCCTCTTGATGTAGCCCTAAGCAGTGACTGGCGAGAAGCACTTTCATGGAAAGGGGTTGCCAAGCTTCCAAAAATTACGAATCTCCAGAAATGTCAGCAAATATTTTTTCACCCAAACTGGATGATAATTTCAGGTAATGATCAGTACACTAAGGCGACTTGGTTCCCCAAATTTCGTTCTTCTATGATGAAGCGTTCATTTCCAGTAACAGTTTGAATTTTCAGGTTTCACTCTGTTTTCTCCTATATTGATAGATGTATTTGGAACTCTAAATCCAACACGGTTTGTGCTAGCTTCTTGAAACTTGACACAGTGAAGTAGTTTCATGTTCTATCTCTATGTTTTGTTTCCTCTTGATGTAGCCCTAAGCACTGACTGGCGAGAAACACTTTCATGGAAAGGGGTTGCGAAGCTTCCAAAAGTTACGAATCTCCAGAAATCTCAGCAAATATTTTTTCACCCAAACTGGATGATACTTTCAGGTAATGATCAGTACACGAAGGTGACTTGGTTTCCCAAATTTCGTGCTTCTATGTTGAAGCGTTCATTTGCAGTAACAGTTTGAATTTTTAGGTTTCAATCTGTTTTCTCCTATATTGATAGATGTATTTGGAACTCTAAATCCAACACGGATTGTGCTAGCTTCATGAAAATTGACACAGTAAAGTAGTTTCACGTTCTATGTCTATATTTTGTTTCCTCTTGATGTAGCCATAAGCAGTGACTGGCGAGAAACACTTTCATGGAAAGGGGTTGCCAAGCTTCCAAAAATTACGAATCTCCAGAAATCTCAGCAAATATTTTTTCACCCAAACTGGATGATACTTTCAGGTAATGATCAGTACACTAAGGCGACTTGGTTCCCCAAATTTCGTTCTTCTATGTTGAAGCGTTCATTTCCAGTAACAGTTTGAATTTTGAGGTTTCACTCTGTTTTCTCCTATATTGATAGATGTATTTGGAACTCTAAATCCAACACGGTTTGTGCTAGCTTCTTGAAACTTGACACAGTAAAGTAGTTTCACGTTCTATCTCTATGTTTTGTTTCCTCTTGATGTAGCCCTAAGCAGTGACTGGCGAGAAACACTTTCATGGAAAGGGTTTGCCTAGCTTCCAAAAATTACGAATCTCCAGAAATGTCAGCAAATATTTTTTCACCCAAACTGGATGATACTTTCAGGTAATGATCAGTACACTAAGGCGACTTGGTTCCCCAAATTTCGTTCTTCTATGTTGAAGCGTTCATTTCCAGTAACAGTTTGAATTTTGAGGTTTCACTCTGTTTTCTCCTATATTGATAGATGTATTTGGAACTCTAAATCCAACACGGTTTGTGCTAGCTTCTTGAAACTTGACACAGTAAAGTAGTTTCACGTTCTATCTCTATGTTTTGTTTCCTCTTGATGTAGCCCTAAGCAGTGACCGGCGAGAAGCACTTTCATGGAAAGGGGTTGCCAAGCTTCCAAAAATTACGAATCTCCAGAAATCTCAGCAAATATTTTTTCACCCAAACTGGATGATACTTTCAGGTAATGATCAGTACACTAAGGCGACTTGGTTCCCCAAATTTCGTTCTTCTATATTGAAGCGTTCATTTCCAGTAACAGTTTGAATTTTTAGGTTTCACTCTGTTTTCTCCTATATTGATAGATGTATTTGGAACTCTAAACCCAACACGTTTTGTGCTAGCTTCTTGAAACTTGACACAGTAAAGTAGTTTCACGTTCTATCTCTATGTTTTGTTTCCTCTTGATGTAGCCCTAAGCAGTGACTGGCGAGAAACACTTTCATGGAAAGGGGTTGCCAAGCTTCCAAAAATTACGAATCTCCAGAAATCTCAGCAAATATTTTTTCACCCAAACTGGATGATACTTTCAGGTAATGATCAGTACACTAAGGCGACTTGGTTCCCCAAATTTCATTCTTCTATGTTGAAGCGTTCATTTCCAGTAACAGTTTGAATTTTTAGGTTTCACTCTGTTTTCTCCTATATTGATAGATGTATTTGGAACTCTAAATCCAACACGGTTTGTGCTAGCTTCTTGAAACTTGACACAGTAAAGTAGTTTCACGTTCTATCTCTATGTTTTGTTTCCTCTTGACGTAGCCCTAAGCAGTGACTGGCGAGAAACACTTTCATGGAAAGGGGTTGCCAAGCTTCCAAAAATTACGAATCTCCAGAAATCTCAGCAAATATTTTTTCACCCAAACTGGATGATACTTTCATGTAATGATCAGTACACTAAGGCGACTTGGTTCCCCAAATTTCGTTCTTCTATGTTGAAGCGTTCATTTCCAGTAACAGTTTGAATATTGAGGTTTCACTCTGTTTTCTCCTATATTGATAGATGTATTTGGAACTCTAAATCCAACACGGTTTGTGCTAGCTTCTTGAAACTTGACACAGTAAAGTAGTTTCACGTTCTATCTCTATGTTTTGTTTCCTCTTGATGTAGCCCTAAGCAGTGACCGGCGAGAAGCACTTTCATGGAAAGGGGTTGCCAAGCTTCCAAAAATTACGAATCTCCAGAAATCTCAGCAAATATTTTTTCACCCAAACTGGATGATACTTTCAGGTAATGATCAGTACACTAAGGCGACTTGGTTCCCCAAATTTCGTTCTTCTATGTTGAAGCGTTCATTTCCAGTAACAGTTTGAATTTTGAGGTTTCACTCTGTTTTCTCCTATATTGATTGATGTATTTGCAACTCTAAATCCAACACGGTTTGTGCTAGCTTCTTGAAATTTGACACAGTAAAGTAGTTTCACGTTCTATCTCTATGTTTTGTTTCCTCTTAACGTAGCCCTAAGCAGTGACTGGCGAGAAGCACTTTCATGGAAAGGGGTTGCCAAGCTTCCAAAAATTACGAATCTCCAGAAATGTCAGCAAATATTTTTTCACCGAAACTGGATGATACTTTCATGTAATGATCAGTACACTAAGGCGACTTGGTTCCCCAATTTCGTTCTTCTATGTTGAAGCGTTCATTTCCAGTAACAGTTTGAATTTTGAGGTTTCACTCTGTTTTCTCCTATATTGATAGATGTATTTGGAACTCTAAATCCAACACGGTTTGTGCTAGCTTCTTGAAACTTGACACAGTAAAGTAGTTTCACGTTCTATCTCTATGTTTTGTTTCCTCTTGATGTAGCCCTAAGCAGTGACTGGCGAGAAGCACTTTCATGGAAAGGGGTTGCCAAGCTTCCAAAAATTACGAATCTCCAGAAATGTCAGCAAATATTTTTTCACCCAAACTGGATGATAATTTCAGGTAATGATCAGTACACTAAGGCGACTTGGTTCCCCAAATTTCGTTCTTCTATGATGAAGCGTTCATTTCCAGTAACAGTTTGAATTTTCAGGTTTCACTCTGTTTTCTCCTATATTGATAGATGTATTTGGAACTCTAAATCCAACACGGTTTGTGCTAGCTTCTTGAAACTTGACACAGTGAAGTAGTTTCACGTTCTATCTCTATGTTTTGTTTCCTCTTGATGTAGCCCTAAGCACTGACTGGCGAGAAACACTTTCATGGAAAGGGGTTGCGAAGCTTCCAAAAGTTACGAATCTCCAGAAATCTCAGCAAATATTTTTTCACCCAAACTGGATGATACTTTCAGGTAATGATCAGTACACGAAGGTGACTTGGTTTCCCAAATTTCGTGCTTCTATGTTGAAGCGTTCATTTGCAGTAACAGTTTGAATTTTTAGGTTTCAATCTGTTTTCTCCTATATTGATAGATGTATTTGGAACTCTAAATCCAACACGGATTGTGCTAGCTTCATGAAAATTGACACAGTAAAGTAGTTTCACGTTCTATGTCTATATTTTGTTTCCTCTTGATGTAGCCATAAGCAGTGACTGGCGAGAAACACTTTCATGGAAAGGGGTTGCCAAGCTTCCAAAAATTACGAATCTCCAGAAATCTCAGCAAATATTTTTTCACCCAAACTGGATGATACTTTCAGGTAATGATCAGTACACTAAGGCGACTTGGTTCCCCAAATTTCGTTCTTCTATGTTGAAGCGTTCATTTCCAGTAACAGTTTGAATTTTGAGGTTTCACTCTGTTTTCTCCTATATTGATAGATGTATTTGGAACTCTAAATCCAACACGGTTTGTGCTAGCTTCTTGAAACTTGACACAGTAAAGTAGTTTCACGTTCTATCTCTATGTTTTGTTTCCTCTTGATGTAGCCCTAAGCAGTGACTGGCGAGAAACACTTTCATGGAAAGGGTTTGCCTAGCTTCCAAAAATTACGAATCTCCAGAAATGTCAGCAAATATTTTTTCACCCAAACTGGATGATACTTTCAGGTAATGATCAGTACACTAAGGCGACTTGGTTCCCCAAATTTCGTTCTTCTATGTTGAAGCGTTCATTTCCAGTAACAGTTTGAATTTTGAGGTTTCACTCTGTTTTCTCCTATATTGATAGATGTATTTGGAACTCTAAATCCAACACGGTTTGTGCTAGCTTCTTGAAACTTGACACAGTAAAGTAGTTTCACGTTCTATCTCTATGTTTTGTTTCCTCTTGATGTAGCCCTAAGCAGTGACCGGCGAGAAGCACTTTCATGGAAAGGGGTTGCCAAGCTTCCAAAAATTACGAATCTCCAGAAATCTCAGCAAATATTTTTTCACCCAAACTGGATGATACTTTCAGGTAATGATCAGTACACTAAGGCGACTTGGTTCCCCAAATTTCGTTCTTCTATATTGAAGCGTTCATTTCCAGTAACAGTTTGAATTTTTAGGTTTCACTCTGTTTTCTCCTATATTGATAGATGTATTTGGAACTCTAAACCCAACACGGTTTGTGCTAGCTTCTTGAAACTTGACACAGTAAAGTAGTTTCACGTTCTATCTCTATGTTTTGTTTCCTCTTGATGTAGCCCTAAGCAGTGACTGGCGAGAAACACTTTCATGGAAAGGGGTTGCCAAGCTTCCAAAAATTACGAATCTCCAGAAATCTCAGCAAATATTTTTTCACCCAAACTGGATGATACTTTCAGGTAATGATCAGTACACTAAGGCGACTTGGTTCCCCAAATTTCATTCTTCTATGTTGAAGCGTTCATTTCCAGTAACAGTTTGATTTTGAGGTTTCACTCTGTTTTCTCCTATATTGATAGATGTATTTGGAACTCTAAATCCAACACGGTTTGTGCTAGCTTCTTGAAACTTGACACAGTAAAGTAGTTTCACGTTCTATCTCTATGTTTTGTTTCCTCTTGACGTAGCCCTAAGCAGTGACTGGCGAGAAACACTTTCATGGAAAGGGGTTGCCAAGCTTCCAAAAATTACGAATCTCCAGAAATCTCAGCAAATATTTTTTCACCCAAACTGGATGATACTTTCATGTAATGATCAGTACACTAAGGCGACTTGGTTCCCCAAATTTCGTTCTTCTATGTTGAAGCGTTCATTTCCAGTAACAGTTTGAATATTGAGGTTTCACTCTGTTTTCTCCTATATTGATAGATGTATTTGGAACTCTAAATCCAACACGGTTTGTGCTAGCTTCTTGAAACTTGACACAGTAAAGTAGTTTCACGTTCTATCTCTATGTTTTGTTTCCTCTTGATGTAGCCCTAAGCAGTGACCGGCGAGAAGCACTTTCATGGAAAGGGGTTGCCAAGCTTCCAAAAATTACGAATCTCCAGAAATCTCAGCAAATATTTTTTCACCCAAACTGGATGATACTTTCAGGTAATGATCAGTACACTAAGGCGACTTGGTTCCCCAAATTTCGTTCTTCTATATTGAAGCGTTCATTTCCAGTAACAGTTTGAATTTTTAGGTTTCACTCTGTTTTCTCCTATATTGATAGATGTATTTGGAACTCTAAATCCAACACGGTTTGTGCTAGCTTCTTGAAACTTGACACAGTAAAGTAGTTTCACGTTCTATCTCTATGTTTTGTTTCCTCTTGATGTAGCCCTAAGCAGTGACTGGCGAGAAACACTTTCATGGAAAGGGGTTGCCAAGCTTCCAAAAATTACGAATCTCCAGAAATCTCAGCAAATATTTTTTCACCCAAACTGGATGATACTTTCAGGTAATGATCAGTACACTAAGGCGACTTGGTTCCCCAAATTTCATTCTTCTATGTTGAAGCGTTCATTTCCAGTAACAGTTTGAATTTTTAGGTTTCACTCTGTTTTCTCCTATATTGATAGATGTATTTGGAACTCTAAATCCAACACGGTTTGTGCTAGCTTCTTGAAACTTGACACAGTAAAGTAGTTTCACGTTCTATCTCTATGTTTTGTTTCCTCTTGACGTAGCCCTAAGCAGTGACTGGCGAGAAACACTTTCATGGAAAGGGGTTGCCAAGCTTCCAAAAATTACGAATCTCCAGAAATCTCAGCAAATATTTTTTCACCCAAACTGGATGATACTTTCAGGTAATGATCAGTACACTAAGGCGACTTGGTTCCCCAAATTTCGTTCTTTTATGTTGAAGCGTTCATTTCCAGTAACAGTTTGAATTTTGAGGTTTCACTCTGTTTTCTCCTATATTGATAGATGTATTTGGAACTCTAAATCCAACACGGTTTGTGCTAGCTTCTTGAAACTTGACACAGTAAAGTAGTTTCACGTTCTATCTCTATGTTTTGTTTCCTCTTGACGTAGCCCTAAGCAGTGACTGGCGAGAAACACTTTCATGGAAAGGGGTTGCCAAGCTTCCAAAAATTACGAATCTCCAGAAATCTCAGCAAATATTTTTTCACCCAAACTGGATGATACTTTCAGGTAATGATCAGTACACTAAGGCGACTTGGTTCCCCAAATTTCGTTCTTTTATGTTGAAGCGTTCATTTCCAGTAACAGTTTGAATTTTGAGGTTTCACTCTGTTTTCTCCTATATTGATAGATGTATTTGGAACTCTAAATCCAACACGGTTTGTGCTAGCTTCTTGAAACTTGACACAGTAAAGTAGTTTCACGTTCTATCTCTATGGTTTGTTTCCTCTTGATGTAGCCCTAAGCAGTGACTGCCGAGAAGCACTTTCATGGAAAGGGGTTGCCAAGCTTCCAAAAATTACGAATCTCCAGAAATCTCAGCAAATATTTTTTCACCCAAACTGGATGATACTTTCAGGTATTGATCAGTACACTAAGGCGACTTGGTTCCCCAAATTTCGTTCTTCTATGTTGAAGCGTTCATTTCCGGTAACAGTTTGAATTTTTAGGTTTCACTCTGTTTTCTCCTATATTGATAGATGTATTTGGAACTCTAAATCCAACACGGTTTGTGCTAGCTTCTTGAAACTTGACACAGTGAAGTAGTTTCACGTTCTATCTCTATGTTTTGTTTCCTCTTGATGTAGCCCTAAGCACTGACTGGCGAGAAGCACTTTCATGGAAAGGGGTTGCAAAGCTTCCAAAAATTATGAATCTCCAGAAATCTCAGCCAATATTTTTTCACCCAAACTGGATGATACTTTCAGGTAATGATCAGTAAACTAAGGCGACTTGGTTCCCCAAATTTTGTTCTTCTATGTTGAAGCGTTCATTTCCAGTAACAGTTTGAATTTTTAGGTATCACTCTGTTTTCTCCTATATTGATAGATGTATTTGGAACTCTAAATCCAACACGGTTTGTGCTAGCTTCTTGAAACTTGACACAGTAAAGTAGTTTCACGTTCTATCCCTATGTTTTGTTTCCTCTTGATGTAGCCCTAAGCAGTGACCGGCGAGAAGCACTTTCATGGAAAGGGGTTGCCAAGCTTCCAAAAATTACGAATCTCCAGAAATGTCAGCAAATATTTTTTCATCCAAACTGGATGATACTTTCAGGTAATGATCAGTACACGAAGGCGACTTGGTTCCCCAAATTTCGTTCTTCTATACTGACGCGTACATTTCCAGTAACAGTTTGAATTTTTAGGTTTCACTCTGTTTTAGCCTATATTGATAGATGTATTTGGAACTCAAAATCGAACACGGTTTGTGCTAGCTTCTTGAAACTTGACACAGTAAAGTAGTTTCACGTTCTATCTCTATGTTTTGTTTCCTCTTGATGTAGCCCTAAGCAGTGACTGGCGAGAAACACTTTCATGGAAAGGGGTTGCCAAGCTTGCAAAAATTACGAATCTCCAGAAATCTCAGCAAATATTTTTTCACCCAAACTGGATGATACTTTCAGGTAATGATCAGTACACTAAGGCGACTTGGTTCCCCAAATTTCGTTCTTCTATGTTGAAGCGTTCATTTCCAGTAACAGTTTGATTTTGAGGTTTCACTCTGTTTTCTCCTATATTGATAGATGTATTTGGAACTCTAAATCCAACACGGTTTGTGCTAGCTTCTTGAAACTTGACACAGTAAAGTAGTTTCACGTTCTATCTCTATGTTTTGTTTCCTCTTGACGTAGCCCTAAGCAGTGACTGGCGAGAAACACTTTCATGGAAAGGGGTTGCCAAGCTTCCAAAAATTACGAATCTCCAGAAATCTCAGCAAATATTTTTTCACCCAAACTGGATGATACTTTCAGGTAATGATCAGTACACTAAGGCGACTTGGTTCCCCAAATTTCGTTCTTTTATGTTGAAGCGTTCATTTCCAGTAACAGTTTGAATTTTGAGGTTTCACTCTGTTTTCTCCTATATTGATAGATGTATTTGGAACTCTAAATCCAACACGGTTTGTGCTAGCTTCTTGAAACTTGACACAGTAAAGTAGTTTCACGTTCTATCTCTATGTTTTGTTTCCTCTTAACGTAGCCCTAAGCAGTGACTGGCGAGAAACACTTTCATGGAAAGGGGTTGCCAAGCTTCCAAAAATTACGAATCTCCAGAAATCTCAGCAAATATTTTTTCACCCAAACTGGATGATACTTTCAGGTAATGATCAGTACACTAAGGCGACTTGGTTCCCCAAATTTCGTTCTTTTATGTTGAAGCGTTCATTTCCAGTAACAGTTTGAATTTTGAGGTTTCACTCTGTTTTCTCCTATATTGATAGATGTATTTGGAACTCTAAATCCAACACGGTTTGTGCTAGCTTCTTGAAACTTGACACAGTAAAGTAGTTTCACGTTCTATCTCTATGGTTTGTTTCCTCTTGATGTAGCCCTAAGCAGTGACTGCCGAGAAGCACTTTCATGGAAAGGGGTTGCCAAGCTTCCAAAAATTACGAATCTCCAGAAATCTCAGCAAATATTTTTTCACCCAAACTGGATGATACTTTCAGGTATTGATCAGTACACTAAGGCGACTTGGTTCCCCAAATTTCGTTCTTCTATGTTGAAGCGTTCATTTCCGGTAACAGTTTGAATTTTTAGGTTTCACTCTGTTTTCTCCTATATTGATAGATGTATTTGGAACTCTAAATCCAACACGGTTTGTGCTAGCTTCTTGAAACTTGACACAGTGAAGTAGTTTCACGTTCTATCTCTATGTTTTGTTTCCTCTTGATGTAGCCCTAAGCACTGACTGGCGAGAAGCACTTTCATGGAAAGGGGTTGCAAAGCTTCCAAAAATTACGAATCTCCAGAAATCTCAGCCAATATTTTTTCACCCAAACTGGATGATACTTTCAGGTAATGATCAGTAAACTAAGGCGACTTGGTTCCCCAAATTTTGTTCTTCTATGTTGAAGCGTTCATTTCCAGTAACAGTTTGAATTTTTAGGTATCACTCTGTTTTCTCCTATATTGATAGATGTATTTGGAACTCTAAATCCAACACGGTTTGTGCTAGCTTCTTGAAACTTGACACAGTAAAGTAGTTTCACGTTCTATCCCTATGTTTTGTTTCCTCTTGATGTAGCCCTAAGCAGTGACCGGCGAGAAGCACTTTCATGGAAAGGGGTTGCCAAGCTTCCAAAAATTACGAATCTCCAGAAATGTCAGCAAATATTTTTTCATCCAAACTGGATGATACTTTCAGGTAATGATCAGTACACTAAGGCGACTTGGTTCCCCAAATTTCGTTCTTCTATACTGAAGCGTACATTTCCAGTAACAGTTTGAATTTTTAGGTTTCACTGTGTTTTAGCCTATATTGATAGATGTATTTGGAACTCAAAATCGAACACGGTTTGTGCTAGCTTCTTGAAACTTGACACAGTAAAGTAGTTTCACGTTCTATCTCTATGTTTTGTTTCCTCTTGATGTAGCCCTAAGCAGTGACTGGCGAGAAACACTTTCATGGAAAGGGGTTGCCAAGCTTGCAAAAATTACGAATCTCCAGAAATCTCAGCAAATATTTTTTCACCCAAACTGGATGATACTTTCAGGTAATGATCAGTACACTAAGGCGACTTGGTTCCCCAAATTTCGTTCTTCTATGTTGAAGCGTTCATTTCCAGTAACAGTTTGATTTTGAGGTTTCACTCTGTTTTCTCCTATATTGATAGATGTATTTGGAACTCTAAATCCAACACGGTTTGTGCTAGCTTCTTGAAACTTGACACAGTAAAGTAGTTTCACGTTCTATCTCTATGTTTTGTTTCCTCTTGACGTAGCCCTAAGCAGTGACTGGCGAGAAACACTTTCATGGAAAGGGTTTGCCAAGCTTCCAAAAATTACGAATCTCCAGAAATCTCAGCAAATATTTTTTCACCCAAACTGGATGATACTTTCAGGTAATGATCAGTACACTAAGGCGACTTGGTTCCCAAATTTCGTTCTTCTATGTTGAAGCGTTCATTTCCAGTAACAGTTTGAATTTTGAGGTTTCACTCTGTTTTCTCCTATATTGATTGATGTATTTGCAACTCTAAATCCAACACGGTTTGTGCTAGCTTCTTGAAATTTGACACAGTAAAGTAGTTTCACGTTTTATCTCTATGTTTTGTTTCCTCTTGACGTAGCCCTAAGCAGTGACTGGCGAGAAGCACTTTCATGGAAAGGGGTTGCCAAGATTCCAAAAATTACGAATCTCCAGAAATGTCAGCAAATATTTTTTCACCGAAACTGGATGATACTTTCATGTAATGATCAGTACACTAAGGCGACTTGGTTCCCCAATTTCGTTCTTCTATGTTGAAGCGTTCATTTCCAGTAACAGTTTGAATTTTGAGGTTTCACTCTGTTTTCTCCTATATTGATAGATGTATTTGGAACTCTAAATCCAACACGGTTTGTGCTAGCTTCTTGAAACTTGACACAGTAAAGTAGTTTCACGTTCTATCTCTATGTTTTGTTTCCTCTTGATGTAGCCCTAAGCAGTGACTGGCGAGAAGCACTTTCATGGAAAGGGGTTGCCAAGCTTCCAAAAATTACGAATCTCCAGAAATGTCAGCAAATATTTTTTCACCCAAACTGGATGATAATTTCAGGTAATGATCAGTACACTAAGGCGACTTGGTTCCCCAAATTTCGTTCTTCTATGATGAAGCGTTCATTTCCAGTAACAGTTTGAATTTTCAGGTTTCACTCTGTTTTCTCCTATATTGATAGATGTATTTGGAACTCTAAATCCAACACGGTTTGTGCTAGCTTCTTGAAACTTGACACAGTGAAGTAGTTTCATGTTCTATCTCTATGTTTTGTTTCCTCTTGATGTAGCCCTAAGCACTGACTGGCGAGAAACACTTTCATGGAAAGGGGTTGCGAAGCTTCCAAAAGTTACGAATCTCCAGAAATCTCAGCAAATATTTTTTCACCCAAACTGGATGATACTTTCAGGTAATGATCAGTACACGAAGGTGACTTGGTTCCCCAAATTTCGTGCTTCTATGTTGAAGCGTTCATTTGCAGTAACAGTTTGAATTTTTAGGTTTCAATCTGTTTTCTCCTATATTGATAGATGTATTTGGAACTCTAAATCCAACACGGTTTGTGCTAGCTTCTTGAAACTTGACACAGTAAAGTAGTTTCACGTTCTATCTCTATGTTTTGTTTCCTCTTGATGTAGCCATAAGCAGTGACTGGCGAGAAACACTTTCATGGAAAGGGGTTGCCAAGCTTCCAAAAATTACGAATCTCCAGAAATCTCAGCAAATATTTTTTCACCCAAACTGGATGATACTTTCAGGTAATGATCAGTAAACGAAGGCGACTTGGTTCCCCAAATTTCGTTCTTCTATGTTGAAGCGTTCATTTCCAGTAACAGTTTGAATTTTTAGGTATCACTCTGTTTTCTCCTATATTGATAGATGTATTTGGAACTCTAAATCCAACACGGTTTGTGCTAGCTTCTTGAAACTTGACACAGTAAAGTAGTTTCACGTTCTATCTCTATGTTTTGTTTCCTCTTGACGTAGCCCTAAGCACTGACTGGCGAGAAACACTTTCATGGAAAGGGTTTGCCTAGCTTCCAAAAATTACGAATCTCCAGAAATCTCAGCAAATATTTTTTCACCCAAACTGGATGATACTTTCAGGTAATGATCAGTACACTAAGGCGACTTGGTTCCCCAAATTTCGTTCTTCTATGTTGAAGCATTCATTTCCAGTAACAGTTTGAATTTTGAGGTTTCACTCTGCTTTCTCCTATATTGATAGATGTATTTGGAACACTAAATCCAACACGGTTTGTGCTAGCTTCTTGAAACTTGACACAGTAAAGTAGTATCACGTTCTATCTCTATGTTTTGTTTCCTCTTGATGTAGCCCTAAGCAGTGACTGGCGAGAAGCACTTTCATGGAAAGGGGTTGCCAAGCTTGCAAAAATTACGAATCTCCAGAAATGTCAGCAAATATTTTTTCACCCAAACTGGATGATACTTTCAGGTAATGATCAGTACACTAAGGCGACTTGGTTCCCCAAATTTCGTTCTTCTATGTTGAAGCGTTCATTTCCAGTAACAGTTTGAATTTTTAGGTTTCACTCTGTTTTCTCCTATATTGATAGATGTATTTGGAACTCTAAATCCAACACGGTTTGTGCTAGCTTCTTGAAACTTGACACAGTAAAGTAGTTTCACGTTCTATCTCTATGTTTTGTTTCCTCTTGACGTAGCCCTAAGCAGTGACTGGCGAGAAACACTTTCATGGAAAGGGGTTGCCAAGCTTCCAAAAATTACGAATCTCCAGAAATCTCAGCAAATATTTTTTCACCCAAACTGGATGATACTTTCAGGTAATGATCAGTACACTAAGTCGACTTGGTTCCCCAAATTTCGTTCTTCTATGTTGAAGCGTTCATTTCCAGTAACAGTTTGAATTTTGAGGTTTCACTCTGTTTTCTCCTATATTGATAGATGTATTTGGAACTCTAAATCCAACACGGTTTGTGCTAGCTTCTTGAAACTTGACACAGTAAAGTAGTTTCACGTTCTATCTCTATGGTTTGTTTCCTCTTGATGTAGCCCTAAGCAGTGACTGGCGAGAAGCACTTTCATGGAAAGGGGTTGCCAAGCTTGCAAAAATTACGAATCTCCAGAAATGTCAGCAAATATTTTTTCACCCAAACTGGATGATACTTTCAGGTAATGATCAGTACACTAAGGCGACTTGGTTCCCCAAATTTCGTTCTTCTATGTTGAAGCGTTCATTTCCAGTAACAGTTTGAATTTTTAGGTTTCACTCTGTTTTCTCCTATATTGATAGATGTATTTGGAACTCTAAATCCAACACGGTTTGTGCTAGCTTCTTGAAACTTGACAGAGTAAAGTAGTTTCACGTTCTATCTCTATGTTTTGTTTCCTCTTGACGTAGCCCTAAGCAGTGACTGGCGAGAAACACTTTCATGGAAAGGGGTTGCCAAGCTTCCAAAAATTAAGAATCTCCAGAAATCTCAGCAAATATTTTTTCACCCAAACTGGATGATACTTTCAGGTAATGATCAGTACACTAAGGCGACTTGGTTCCCCAAATTTCGTTCTTCTATGTTGAAGCGTTCATTTCCAGTAACAGTTTGAATTTTGAGGTTTCACTCTGTTTTCTCCTATATTGATAGATGTATTTGGAACTCTAAATCCAACACGGTTTGTGCTAGCTTCTTGAAACTTGACACAGTAAAGTAGTTTCACGTTCTATCTCTATTTTTTGTTTCCTCTTGACGTAGCCCTAAGCAGTGACTGGCGAGAAACACTTTCATGGAAAGGGGTTGCCAAGCTTGCAAAAATTACGAATCTCCAGAAATGTCAGCAAATATTTTTTCACCCAAACTGGATGATACTTTCAGGTAATGATCAGTACACTAAGGCGACTTGGTTCCCCAAATTTCGTTCTTCTATGTTGAAGCGTTCATTTCCAGTAACAGTTTGAATTTTGAGGTTTCACTCTGTTTTCTCCTATATTGATAGATGTATTTGGAACTCTAAATCCAACACGGTTTGTGCTAGCTTCTTGAAACTTGACACAGTAAAGTAGCTTCACGTTCTATCTCTATGGTTTGTTTCCTCTTGATGTAGCCCTAAGCAGTGACTGCCGAGAAGCACTTTCATGGAAAGGGGTTGCCAAGCTTCCAAAAATTACGAATCTCCAGAAATCTCAGCAAATATTTTTTCACCCAAACTGGATGATACTTTCAGGTATTGATCAGTACACTAAGGCGACTTGGTTCCCCAAATTTCGTTCTTCTATGTTGAAGCGTTCATTTCCAGTAACAGTTTGAATTTTTAGGTTTCACTCTGTTTTCTCCTATATTGATAGATGTATTTGGAACTCTAAATCCAACACGGTTTGTGCTAGCTTCTTGAAACTTGACACAGTGAAGTAGTTTCACGTTCTATCTCTATGTTTTGTTTCCTCTTGATGTAGCCCTAAGCACTGACTGGCGAGAAGCACTTTCATGGAAAGGGGTTGCAAAGCTTCCAAAAATTACGAATCTCCAGAAATCTCAGCCAATATTTTTTCACCCAAACTGGATGATACTTTCAGGTAATGATCAGTAAACTAAGGCGACTTGGTTCCCCCAATTTCGTTCTTCTATGTTGAAGCGTTCATTTCCAGTAACAGTTTGAATTTTGAGGTTTCACTCTGTTTTCTCCTATATTGATAGATGTATTTGGAACTCTAAATCCAACACGGTTTGTGCTAGCTTCTTGAAACTTGACACAGTAAAGTAGTTTCACGTTCTATCTCTATGTTTTGTTTCCTCTTGATGTAGCCCTAAGCAGTGACTGGCGAGAAGCACTTTCATGGAAAGGGGTTGCCAAGCTTCCAAAAATTACGAATCTCCAGAAATCTCAGCAAATATTTTTTCACCCAAACTGGATGATAATTTCAGGTAATGATCAGTACACTAAGGCGACTTGGTTCCCCAAATTTCGTTCTTCTATGATGAAGCGTTCATTTCCAGTAACAGTTTGAATTTTCAGGTTTCACTCTGTTTTCTCCTATATTGATAGATGTATTTGGAACTCTAAATCCAACACGGTTTGTGCTAGCTTCTTGAAACTTGACACAGTGAAGTAGTTTCATGTTCTATCTCTATGTTTTGTTTCCTCTTGATGTAGCCCTAAGCACTGACTGGCGAGAAACACTTTCATGGAAAGGGGTTGCGAAGCTTCCAAAAGTTACGAATCTCCAGAAATCTCAGCAAATATTTTTTCACCCAAACTGGATGATACTTTCAGGTAATGATCAGTACACGAAGGTGACTTGGTTCCCCAAATTTCGTGCTTCTATGTTGAAGCGTTCATTTGCAGTAACAGTTTGAATTTTTAGGTTTCAATCTGTTTTCTCCTATATTGATAGATGTATTTGGAACTCTAAATCTAACACGGTTTGTGCTAGCTTCATGAAACTTGACACAGTAAAGTAGTTTCACGTTCTATGTCTATGTTTTGTTTCCTCTTGATGTAGCCATAAGCAGTGACTGGCGAGAAACACTTTCATGGAAAGGGGTTGCCAAGCTTCCAAAAATTACGAATCTCCAGAAATCTCAGCAAATATTTTTTCACCCAAACTGGATGATACTTTCAGGTAATGATCAGTAAACGAAGGCGACTTGGTTCCCCAAATTTCGTTCTTCTATGTTGAAGCGTTCATTTCCAGTAACAGTTTGAATTTTTAGGTATCACTCTGTTTTCTCCTATATTGATAGATGTATTTGGAACTCTAAATCCAACACGGTTTGTGCTAGCTTCTTGAAACTTGACACAGTAAAGTAGTTTCACGTTCTATCTCTATGTTTTGTTTCCTCTTGACGTAGCCCTAAGCACTGACTGGCGAGAAACACTTTCATGGAAAGGGTTTGCCTAGCTTCCAAAAATTACGAATCTCCAGAAATCTCAGCAAATATTTTTTCACCCAAACTGGATGATACTTTCAGGTAATGATCAGTACACTAAGTCGACTTGGTTCCCCAAATTTCGTTCTTCTATGTTGAAGCGTTCTATTCCAGTAACAGTTTGAATTTTGAGGTTTCACTCTGTTTTCTCCTATATTGATAGATGTATTTGGAACTCTAAATCCAACACGGTTTGTGCTAGCTTCTTGAAACTTGACACAGTAAAGTAGTTTCACGTTCTATCTCTATGTTTTGTTTCCTCTTGACGTAGCCCTAAGCAGTGACTGGCGAGAAACACTTTCATGGAAAGGGGTTGCCAAGCTTCCAAAAATTACGAATCTCCAGAAATCTCAGCAAATATTTTTTCACCCAAACTGGATGATACTTTCAGGTAATGATCAGTACACTAAGTCGACTTGGTTCCCCAAATTTCGTTCTTCTATGTTGAAGCGTTCATTTCCAGTAACAGTTTGAATTTTGAGGTTTCACTCTGTTTTCTCCTATATTGATAGATGTATTTGGAACTCTAAATCCAACACGGTTTGTGCTAGCTTCTTGAAACTTGACACAGTAAAGTAGTTTCACGTTCTATCTCTATGGTTTGTTTCCTCTTGATGTAGCCCTAAGCAGTGACTGGCGAGAAGCACTTTCATGGAAAGGGGTTGCCAAGCTTCCAAAAATTACGAATCTCCAGAAATGTCAGCAAATATTTTTTCACCCAAACTGGATGATACTTTCAGGTATTGATCAGTACACTAAGGCGACTTGGTTCCCCAAATTTTGTTCTTCTATGTTGAAGCGTTCATTTCCAGTAACAGTTTGAATTTTTAGGTTTCACTCTGTTTTCTCCTATATTGATAGATGTATTTGGAACTCTAAATCCAACACGGTTTGTGCTAGCTTCTTGAAACTTGACACAGTGAAGTAGTTTCAGGTTCTATCTCTATGTTTTGTTTCCTCTTGATGTATCCCTAAGCACTGACTGGCGAGAAGCACTTTCATGGAAAGGGGTTGCAAAGCTTCCAAAAATTACGAATGTCCAGAAATCTCAGCCAATATTTTTTCACCCAAACTGGATGATACTTTCAGGTAATGATCAGTAAACTAAGGCGACTTGGTTCCCCAAATTTTGTTCTTCTATGTTGAAGCGTTCATTTCCAGTAACAGTTTGAATTTTTAGGTATCACTCTGTTTTCTCCTATATTGATAGATGTATTTGGAACTCTAAATCCAACACGGTTTGTGCTAGCTTCTTGAAACTTGACACAGTAAAGTAGTTTCACGTTCTATCCCTATGTTTTGTTTCCTCTTGATGTAGCCCTAAGCAGTGACCGGCGAGAAGCACTTTCATGGAAAGGGGTTGCCAAGCTTCCAAAAATTACGAATCTCCAGAAATGTCAGCAAATATTTTTTCATCCAAACTGGATGATACTTTCAGGTAATGATCAGTACACTAAGGCGACTTGGTTCCCCAAATTTCGTTCTTCTATACTGAAGCGTTCATTTCCAGTAACAGTTTGAATTTTTAGGTTTCACTCTGTTTTCTCCTATATTGATAGATGTATTTGGAACTCAAAATCGAACACGGTTTGTGCTAGCTTCTTGAAACTTGACACAGTAAAGTAGTTTCACGTTCTATCTCTATGTTTTGTTTCCTCTTGATGTAGCCCTAAGCAGTGACTGGCGAGAAACACTTTCATGGAAAGGGGTTGCCAAGCTTGCAAAAATTACGAATCTCCAGAAATCTCAGCAAATATTTTTTCACCCAAACTGGATGATACTTTCAGGTAATGATCAGTACACTAAGGCGACTTGGTTCCCCAAATTTCGTTCTTCTATGTTGAAGCGTTCATTTCCAGTAACAGTTTGATTTTGAGGTTTCACTCTGTTTTCTCCTATATTGATAGATGTATTTGGAACTCTAAATCCAACACGGTTTGTGCTAGCTTCTTGAAACTTGACACAGTAAAGTAGTTTCACGTTCTATCTCTATGTTTTGTTTCCTCTTGACGTAGCCCTAAGCAGTGACTGGCGAGAAACACTTTCATGGAAAGGGGTTGCCAAGCTTCCAAAAATTACGAATCTCCAGAAATCTCAGCAAATATTTTTTCACCCAAACTGGATGATACTTTCAGGTAATGATCAGTACACTAAGGCGACTTGGTTCCCAAATTTCGTTCTTCTATGTTGAAGCGTTCATTTCCAGTAACAGTTTGAATTTTGAGGTTTCACTCTGTTTTCTCCTATATTGATTGATGTATTTGCAACTCTAAATCCAACACGGTTTGTGCTAGCTTCTTGAAATTTGACACAGTAAAGTAGTTTCACGTTCTATCTCTATGTTTTGTTTCCTCTTGACGTAGCCCTAAGCAGTGACTGGCGAGAAGCACTTTCATGGAAAGGGGTTGCCAAGCTTCCAAAAATTACGAATCTCCAGAAATGTCAGCAAATATTTTTTCACCGAAACTGGATGATACTTTCATGTAATGATCAGTACACTAAGGCGACTTGGTTCCCTAATTTCGTTCTTCTATGTTGAAGCGTTCATTTCCAGTAACAGTTTGATTTTGAGGTTTCACTCTGTTTTCTCCTATATTGATAGATGTATTTGGAACTCTAAATCCAACACGGTTTGTGCTAGCTTCTTGAAACTTGACACAGTAAAGTAGTTTCACGTTCTATCTCTATGTTTTGTTTCCTCTTGATGTAGCCCTAAGCAGTGACTGGCGAGAAGCACTTTCATGGAAAGGGGTTGCCAAGCTTCCAAAAATTATGAATCTCCAGAAATGTCAGCAAATATTTTTTCACCCAAACTGGATGATAATTTCAGGTAATGATCAGTACACTAAGGCGACTTGGTTCCCCAAATTTCGTTCTTCTATGATGAAGCGTTCATTTCCAGTAACAGTTTGAATTTTCAGGTTTCACTCTGTTTTCTCCTATATTGATAGATGTATTTGGAACTCTAAATCCAACACGGTTTGTGCTAGCTTCTTGAAACTTGACACAGTGAAGTAGTTTCATGTTCTATCTCTATGTTTTGTTTCCTCTTGATGTAGCCCTAAGCACTGACTGGCGAGAAACACTTTCATGGAAAGGGGTTGCGAAGCTTCCAAAAGTTACGAATCTCCAGAAATCTCAGCAAATATTTTTTCACCCAAACTGGATGATACTTTCAGGTAATGATCAGTACACGAAGGTGACTTGGTTCCCCAAATTTCGTGCTTCTATGTTGAAGCGTTCATTTGCAGTAACAGTTTGAATTTTTAGGTTTCAATCTGTTTTCTCCTATATTGATAGATGTATTTGGAACTCTAAATCCAACACGGTTTGTGCTAGCTTCATGAAACTTGACACAGTAAAGTAGTTTCACGTTCTATGTCTATGTTTTGTTTCCTCTTGATGTAGCCATAAGCAGTGACTGGCGAGAAACACTTTCATGGAAAGGGGTTGCCAAGCTTCCAAAAATTACGAATCTCCAGAAATCTCAGCAAATATTTTTTCACCCAAACTGGATGATACTTTCAGGTAATGATCAGTAAACAAAGGCGACTTGGTTCCCCAAATTTCGTTCTTCTATGTTGAAGCGTTCATTTCCAGTAACAGTTTGAATTTTTAGGTATCACTCTGTTTTCTCCTATATTGATAGATGTATTTGGAACTCTAAATCCAACACGGTTTGTGCTAGCTTCTTGAAACTTGACACAGTAAAGTAGTTTCACGTTCTATCTCTATGTTTTGTTTCCTCTTGACGTAGCCCTAAGCAGTGACTGGCGAGAAACACTTTCATGGAAAGGGGTTGCCAAGCTTCCAAAAATTACGAATCTCCAGAAATCTCAGCAAATATTTTTTCACCGAAACTGGATGATACTTTCATGTAATGATCAGTACACTAAGGCGACTTGGTTCCCCAATTTCGTTCTTCTATGTTGAAGCGTTCATTTCCAGTAACAGTTTGAATTTTGAGGTTTCACTCTGTTTTCTACTATATTGATAGATGTATTTGGAACTCTAAATCCAACACGGTTTGTGCTAGCTTCTTGAAACTTGACACAGTAAAGTAGTTTCACGTTCTATCTCTATGTTTTGTTTCCTCTTGATGTAGCCCTAAGCAGTGACTGGCGAGAAGCACTTTCATGGAAAGGGGTTGCCAAGCTTCCAAAAATTACGAATCTCCAGAAATGTCAGCAAATATTTTTTCACCCAAACTGGATGATAATTTCAGGTAATGATCAGTACACTAAGGCGACTTGGTTCCCCAAATTTCGTTCTTCTATGATGAAGCGTTCATTTCCAGTAACAGTTTGAATTTTCAGGTTTCACTCTGTTTTCTCCTATATTGATAGATGTATTTGGAACTCTAAATCCAACACGGTTTGTGCTAGCTTCTTGAAACTTGACACAGTGAAGTAGTTTCATGTTCTATCTCTATGTTTTGTTTCCTCTTGATGTAGCCCTAAGCACTGACTGGCGAGAAACACTTTCATGGAAAGGGGTTGCGAAGCTTCCAAAAGTTACGAATCTCCAGAAATCTCAGCAAATATTTTTTCACCCAAACTGGATGATACTTTCAGGTAATGATCAGTACACGAAGGTGACTTGGTTCCCCAAATTTCGTGCTTCTATGTTGAAGCGTTCATTTGCAGTAACAGTTTGAATTTTTAGGTTTCAATCTGTTTTCTCCTATATTGATAGATGTATTTGGAACTCTAAATCCAACACGGTTTGTGCTAGCTTCATGAAACTTGACACAGTAAAGTAGTTTCACGTTCTATGTCTATGTTTTGTTTCCTCTTGATGTAGCCATAAGCAGTGACTGGCGAGAAACACTTTCATGGAAAGGGGTTGCCAAGCTTCCAAAAATTACGAATCTCCAGAAATCTCAGCAAATATTTTTTCACCCAAACTGGATGATACTTTCAGGTAATGATCAGTAAACGAAGGCAACTTGGTTCCCCAAATTTCGTTCTTCTATGTTGAAGCGTTCATTTCCAGTAACAGTTTGAATTTTTAGGTATCACTCTGTTTTCTCCTATATTGATAGATGTATTTGGAACTCTAAATCCAACACGGTTTGTGCTAGCTTCTTGAAACTTGACACAGTACAGTAGTTTCACGTTCTATCTCTATGTTTTGTTTCCTCTTGACGTAGCCCTAAGCACTGACTGGCGAGAAACACTTTCATGGAAAGGGTTTGCCTAGCTTCCAAAAATTACGAATCTCCAGAAATCTCAGCAAATATTTTTTCACCCAAACTGGATGATACTTTCAGGTAATGATCAGTACACTAAGGCGACTTGGTTCCCCAAATTTCGTTCTTCTATGTTGAAGCGTTCATTTCCAGTAACAGTTTGAATTTTGAGGTTTCACTCTGTTTTCTCCTATATTGATAGATGTATTTGGAACACTAAATCCAACACGGTTTGTGCTAGCTTCTTGAAACTTGACACAGTAAAGTAGTTTCACGTTCTATCTCTATGTTTTGTTTCCTCTTGATGTAGCCCTAAGCAGTGACTGGCGAGAAGCACTTTCATGGAAAGGGGTTGCCAAGCTTGCAAAAATTACGAATCTCCAGAAATGTCAGCAAATATTTTTTCACCCAAACTGGATGATACTTTCAGGTAATGATCAGTACACTAAGGCGACTTGGTTCCCCAAATTTCGTTCTTCTATGTTGAAGCGTTCATTTCCAGTAACAGTTTGAATTTTTAGGTTTCACTCTGTTTTCTCCTATATTGATAGATGTATTTGGAACTCTAAATCCAACACGGTTTGTGCTAGCTTCTTGAAACTTGACACAGTAAAGTAGTTTCACGTTCTATCTCTATGTTTTGTTTCCTCTAGACGTAGCCCTAAGCAGTGACTGGCGAGAAACACTTTCATGGAAAGGGGTTGCCAAGCTTCCAAAAATTACGAATCTCCAGAAATCTCAGCAAATATTTTTTCACCCAAACTGGATGATACTTTCAGGTAATGATCAGTACACTAAGGCGACTTGGTTCCCCAAATTTCGTTCTTCTATGTTGAAGCGTTCATTTCCAGTAACAGTTTGAATTTTGAGGTTTCACTCTGTTTTCTCCATTATTGATAGATGTATTTGGAACTCTAAATCCAACACGGTTTGTGCTAGCTTCTTGAAACTTGACACAGTAAAGTAGTTTCACGTTCTATCTCTATGGTTTGTTTCCTCTTGATGTAGCCCTAAGCAGTGACTGGCGAGAAGCACTTTCATGGAAAGGGGTTGCCAAGCTTCCAAAAATTACGAATCTCCAGAAATCTCAGCAAATATTTTTTCACCCAAACTGGATGATACTTTCAGGTATTGATCAGTACACTATGGCGACTTGGTTCCCCAAATTTCGTTCTTCTATGTTGAAGCGTTCATTTCCAGTAACAGTTTGAATTTTTAGGTTTCACTCTGTTTTCTCCTATATTGATAGATGTATTTGGAACTCTAAATCCAACACGGTTTGTGCTAGCTTCTTGAAACTTGACACAGTGAAGTAGTTTCACGTTCTGTCTCTATGTTTTGTTTCCTCTTGATGTAGCCCTAAGCACTGACTGACGAGAAGCACTTTCATGGAAAGGGGTTGCAAAGCTTCCAAAAATTACGAATCTCCAGAAATCTCAGCCAATAATTTTTCACCCAAACTGGATGATACTTTCAGGTAATGATCAGTAAACTAAGGCGACTTGGTTCCCCAAATTTTGTTCTTCTATGTTGAAGCGTTCATTTCCAGTAACAGTTTGAATTTTTAGGTATCACTCTGTTTTCTCCTATATGGATAGATGTATTTGGAACTCTAAATCCAACACGGTTTGTGCTAGCTTCTTGAAACTTGACACAGTAAAGTAGTTTCACGTTCTATCCCTATGTTTTGTTTCCTCTTGATGTAGCCCTAAGCAGTGACCGGCAAGAAGCACTTTCATGGAAAGGGGTTGCCAAGCTTCCAAAAATTACGAATCTCCAGAAATGTCAGCAAATATTTTTTCATCCAAACTGGATGATACTTTCAGGTAATGATCAGTACACTAAGGCGACTTGGTTCCCCAAATTTCGTTCTTCTATACTGAAGCGTTCATTTCCAGTAACAGTTTGATTTTGAGGTTTCACTCTGTTTTCTCCTATATTGATAGATGTATTTGGAACTCTAAATCCAACACGGTTTGTGCTAGCTTCTTGAAACTTGACACAGTAAAGTAGTTTCACGTTCTATCTCTATGTTTTGTTTCCTCTTGACGTAGCCCTAAGCAGTGACTGGCGAGAAACACTTTCATGGAAAGGGGTTGCCAAGCTTCCAAAAATTACGAATCTCGAGAAATCTCAGCAAATATTTTTTCACCCAAACTGGATGATACTTTCAGGTAATGATCAGTACACTAAGGCGACTTGGTTCCCAAATTTCGTTCTTCTATGTTGAAGCGTTCATTTCCAGTAACAGTTTGAATTTTGAGGTTTCACTCTGTTTTCTCCTATATTGATTGATGTATTTGCAACTCTAAATCCAACACGGTTTGTGCTAGCTTCTTGAAATTTGACACAGTAAAGTAGTTTCACGTTCTATCTCTATGTTTTGTTTCCTCTTGACGTAGCCCTAAGCAGTGACTGGCGAGAAGCACTTTCATGGAAAGGGGTTGCCAAGCTTCCAAAAATTACGAATCTCCAGAAATGTCAGCAAATATTTTTTCACCGAAACTGGATGATACTTTCATGTAATGATCAGTACACTAAGGCGACTTGGTTCCCCAATTTCGTTCTTCTATGTTGAAGCGTTCATTTCCAGTAACAGTTTGAATTTTGAGGTTTCACTCTGTTTTCTCCTATATTGATAGATGTATTTGGAACTCTAAATCCAACACGGTTTGTGCTAGCTTCTTGAAACTTGACACAGTGAAGTAGTTTCACGTTCTATCTCTATGTTTTGTTTCCTCTTGATGTAGCCCTAAGCACTGACTGGCGAGAAGCACTTTCATGGAAAGGGGTTGCAAAGCTTCCAAAAATTACGAATCTCCAGAAATCTCAGCCAATATTTTTTCACCCAAACTGGATGATACTTTCAGGTAATGATCAGTAAACTAAGGCGACTTGGTTCTCCAAATTTTGTTCTTCTATGTTGAAGCGTTCATTTCCAGTAACACTTTGAATTTTTAGGTATCACTCTGTTTTCTCCTATATTGATAGATGTATTTGGAACTCTAAATCCAACACGGTTTGTGCTAGCTTCTTGAAACTTGACACAGTAAAGTAGTTTCACGTTCTATCCCTATGTTTTGTTTCCTCTTGATGTAGCCCTAAGCAGTGACCGGCGAGAAGCACTTTCATGGAAAGGGGTTGCCAAGCTTCCAAAAATTACGAATCTCCAGAAATGTCAGCAAATATTTTTTCATCCAAACTGGATGATACTTTCAGGTAATGATCAGTACACTAAGGCGACTTGGTTCCCCAAATTTCGTTCTTCTATGATGAAGCGTTCATTTCCAGTAACAGTTTGAATTTTTAGGTTTCACTCTGTTTTCTCCTATATTGATAGATGTATTTGGAACTCAAAATCAAACACGGTTTGTGCTAGCTTCTTGAAACTTGACACAGTAAAGTAGTTTCACGTTCTATCTCTATGTTTTGTTCCCTCTTGATGTAGCCCTAAGCAGTGACTGGCGAGAAACACTTTCATGGAAAGGGGTTGCCAAGCTTGCAAAAATTACGAATCTCCAGAAATCTCAGCAAATATTTTTTCACCCAAACTGGATGATACTTTCAGGTAATGATCAGTACACTAAGGCGACTTGGTTCCCCAAATTTCGTTCTTCTATGTTGAAGCGTTCATTTCCAGTAACAGTTTGATTTTGAGGTTTCACTCTGTTTTCTCCTATATTGATAGATGTATTTGGAACTCTAAATCCAACACGGTTTGTGCTAGCTTCTTGAAACTTGACACAGTAAAGTAGTTTCACGTTCTATCTCTATGTTTTGTTTCCTCTTGACGTAGCCCTAAGCAGTGACTGGCGAGAAACACTTTCATGGAAAGGGTTTGCCAAGCTTCCAAAAATTACGAATCTCCAGAAATCTCAGCAAATATTTTTTCACCCAAACTGGATGATACTTTCAGGTAATGATCAGTACACTAAGGCGACTTGGTTCCCAAATTTCGTTCTTCTATGTTGAAGCGTTCATTTCCAGTAACAGTTTGAATTTTGAGGTTTCACTCTGTTTTCTCCTATATTGATTGATGTATTTGCAACTCTAAATCCAACACGGTTTGTGCTAGCTTCTTGAAATTTGACACAGTAAAGTAGTTTCACGTTCTATCTCTATGTTTTGTTTCCTCTTGACGTAGCCCTAAGCAGTGACTGGCGAGAAGCACTTTCATGGAAAGGGGTTGCCAAGCTTCCAAAAATTACGAATCTCCAGAAATGTCAGCAAATATTTTTTCACCGAAACTGGATGATACTTTCATGTAATGATCAGTACACTAAGGCGACTTGGTTCCCCAATTTCGTTCTTCTATGTTGAAGCGTTCATTTCCAGTAACAGTTTGAATTTTGAGGTTTCACTCTGTTTTCTACTATATTGATAGATGTATTTGGAACTCTAAATCCAACACGGTTTGTGCTAGCTTCTTGAAACTTGACACAGTAAAGTAGTTTCACGTTCTATCTCTATGTTTTGTTTCCTCTTGATGTAGCCCTAAGCAGTGACTGGCGAGAAGCACTTTCATGGAAAGGGGTTGCCAAGCTTCCAAAAATTACGAATCTCCAGAAATGTCAGCAAATATTTTTTCACCCAAACTGGATGATAATTTCAGGTAATGATCAGTACACTAAGGCGACTTGGTTCCCCAAATTTCGTTCTTCTATGATGAAGCGTTCATTTCCAGTAACAGTTTGAATTTTCAGGTTTCACTCTGTTTTCTCCTATATTGATAGATGTATTTGGAACTCTAAATCCAACACGGTTTGTGCTAGCTTCTTGAAACTTGACACAGTGAAGTAGTTTCATGTTCTATCTCTATGTTTTGTTTCCTCTTGATGTAGCCCTAAGCACTGACTGGCGAGAAACACTTTCATGGAAAGGGGTTGCGAAGCTTCCAAAAGTTACGAATCTCCAGAAATCTCAGCAAATATTTTTTCACCCAAACTGGATGATACTTTCAGGTAATGATCAGTACACGAAGGTGACTTGGTTCCCCAAATTTCGTGCTTCTATGTTGAAGCGTTCATTTGCAGTAACAGTTTGAATTTTTAGGTTTCAATCTGTTTTCTCCTATATTGATAGATGTATTTGGAACTCTAAATCCAACACGGTTTGTGCTAGCTTCATGAAACTTGACACAGTAAAGTAGTTTCACGTTCTATGTCTATGTTTTGTTTCCTCTTGATGTAGCCATAAGCAGTGACTGGCGAGAAACACTTTCATGGAAAGGGGTTGCCAAGCTTCCAAAAATTACGAATCTCCAGAAATCTCAGCAAATATTTTTTCACCCAAACTGGATGATACTTTCAGGTAATGATCAGTACACTAAGGCGACTTGGTTCCCCAAATTTCGTTCTTCTATGTTGAAGCGTTCATTTCCAGTAACAGTTTGATTTTGAGGTTTCACTCTGTTTTCTCCTATATTGATAGATGTATTTGGAACTCTAAATCCAACACGGTTTGTGCTAGCTTCTTGAAACTTGACACAGTAAAGTAGTTTCACGTTCTATCTCTATGTTTTGTTTCCTCTTGACGTAGCCCTAAGCAGTGACTGGCGAGAAACACTTTCATGGAAAGGGTTTGCCAAGCTTCCAAAAATTACGAATCTCCAGAAATCTCAGCAAATATTTTTTCACCCAAACTGGATGATACTTTCAGGTAATGATCAGTACACTAAGGCGACTTGGTTCCCAAATTTCGTTCTTCTATGTTGAAGCGTTCATTTCCAGTAACAGTTTGAATTTTGAGGTTTCACTCTGTTTTCTCCTATATTGATTGATGTATTTGCAACTCTAAATCCAACACGGTTTGTGCTAGCTTCTTGAAATTTGACACAGTAAAGTAGTTTCACGTTCTATCTCTATGTTTTGTTTCCTCTTGACGTAGCCCTAAGCAGTGACTGGCGAGAAGCACTTTCATGGAAAGGGGTTGCCAAGCTTCCAAAAATTACGAATCTCCAGAAATGTCAGCAAATATTTTTTCACCGAAACTGGATGATACTTTCATGTAATGATCAGTACACTAAGGCGACTTGGTTCCCCAATTTCGTTCTTCTATGTTGAAGCGTTCATTTCCAGTAACAGTTTGAATTTTGAGGTTTCACTCTGTTTTCTCCTATATTGATAGATGTATTTGGAACTCTAAATCCAACACGGTTTGTGCTAGCTTCTTGAAACTTGACACAGTAAAGTAGTTTCACGTTCTATCTCTATGTTTTGTTTCCTCTTGATGTAGCCCTAAGCAGTGACTGGCGAGAAGCACTTTCATGGAAAGGGGTTGCCAAGCTTCCAAAAATTACGAATCTCCAGAAATGTCAGCAAATATTTTTTCACCCAAACTGGATGATAATTTCAGGTAATGATCAGTACACTAAGGCGACTTGGTTCCCCAAATTTCGTTCTTCTATGATGAAGCGTTCATTTCCAGTAACAGTTTGAATTTTCAGGTTTCACTCTGTTTTCTCCTATATTGATAGATGTATTTGGAACTCTAAATCCAACACGGTTTGTGCTAGCTTCTTGAAACTTGACACAGTGAAGTAGTTTCATGTTCTATCTCTATGTTTTGTTTCCTCTTGATGTAGCCCTAAGCACTGACTGGCGAGAAACACTTTCATGGAAAGTGGTTGCGAAGCTTCCAAAAGTTACGAATCTCCAGAAATCTCAGCAAATATTTTTTCACCCAAACTGGATGATACTTTCAGGTAATGATCAGTACACGAAGGTGACTTGGTTCCCCAAATTTCGTGCTTCTATGTTGAAGCGTTCATTTGCAGTAACAGTTTGAATTTTTAGGTTTCAATCTGTTTTCTCCTATATTGATAGATGTATTTGGAACTCTAAAACCAACACGGTTTGTGCTAGCTTCATGAAACTTGACACAGTAAAGTAGTTTCACGTTCTATGTCTATGTTTTGTTTCCTCTTGATGTAGCCATAAGCAGTGACTGGCGAGAAACACTTTCATGGAAAGGGGTTGCCAAGCTTCCAAAAATTACGAATCTCCAGAAATCTCAGCAAATATTTTTTCACCCAAACTGGATGATACTTTCAGGTAATGATCAGTAAACGAAGGCGACTTGGTTCCCCAAATTTCGTTCTTCTATGTTGAAGCGTTCATTTCCAGTAACAGTTTGAATTTTTAGGTATCACTCTGTTTTCTCCTATATTGATAGATGTATTTGGAACTCTAAATCCAACACGGTTTGTGCTAGCTTCTTGAAACTTGACACAGTAAAGTAGTTTCACGTTCTATCTCTATGTTTTGTTTCCTCTTGACGTAGCCCTAAGCACTGACTGGCGAGAAACACTTTCATGGAAAGGGTTTGCCTAGCTTCCAAAAATTACGAATCTCCAGAAATCTCAGCAAATATTTTTTCACCCAAACTGGATGATACTTTCAGGTAATGATCAGTACACTAAGGCGACTTGGTTCCCCAAATTTCGTTCTTCTATGTTGAAGCGTTCATTTCCAGTAACAGTTTGAAATTTGAGGTTTCACTCTGTTTTCTCCTATATTGATAGATGTATTTGGAACTCTAAATCCAACACGGTTTGTGCTAGCTTCTTGAAACTTGACACAGTAAAGTAGTTTCACGTTCTATCTCTATGTTTTGTTTCCTCTTGATGTAGCCCTAAGCAGTGACTGGCGAGAAGCACTTTCATGGAAATGGGTTGCCAAGCTTGCAAAAATTACGAATCTCCAGAAATGTCAGCAAATATTTTTTCACCCAAACTGGATGATACTTTCAGGTAATGATCAGTACACTAAGGCGACTTGGTTCCCCAAATTTCGTTCTTCTATGTTGAAGCGTTCATTTCCAGTAACAGTTTGAATTTTTAGGTTTCACTCTGTTTTCTCCTATATTGATAGATGTATTTGGAACTCTAAATCCAACACGGTTTGTGCTAGCTTCTTGAAACTTGACACAGTAAAGTAGTTTCACGTTCTATCTCTATGTTTTGTTTCCTCTTGACGTAGCCCTAAGCAGTGACTGGCGAGAAACACTTTCATGGAAAGGGGTTGCCAAGCTTCCAAAAATTACGAATCTCCAGAAATCTCAGCAAATATTTTTTCACCCAAACTGGATGATACTTTCAGGTAATGATCAGTACACTAAGTCGACTTGGTTCCCCAAATTTCGTTCTTCTATGTTGAAGCGTTCATTTCCAGTAACAGTTTGAATTTTGAGGTTTCACTCTGTTTTCTCCTATATTGATAGATGTATTTGGAACTCTAAATCCAACACGGTTTGTGCTAGCTTCTTGAAACTTGACACAGTAAAGTAGTTTCACGTTCTATCTCTATGGTTTGTTTCCTCTTGATGTAGCCCTAAGCAGTGACTGGCGAGAAGCACTTTCATGGAAAGGGGTTGCCAAGCTTCCAAAAATTACGAATCTCCAGAAATCTCAGCAAATATTTTTTCACCCAAACTGGATGATACTTTCAGGTATTGATCAGTACACTAAGGCGACTTGGTTCCCCAAATTTCGTTCTTCTATGTTGAAGCGTTCATTTCCAGTAACAGTTTGAATTTTTAGGTTTCACTCTGTTTTCTCCTGTATTGATAGATGTATTTGGAACTCTAAATCCAACACGGTTTGTGCTAGCTTCTTGAAACTTGACACAGTGAAGTAGTTTCACGTTCTATCTCTATGTTTTGTTTCCTCTTGATGTAGCCCTAAGCACTGACTGGCGAGAAGCACTTTCATGGAAAGGGGTTGCAAAGCTTCCAAAAATTACGAATCTCCAGAAATCTCAGCCAATATTTTTTCACCCAAACTGGATGATACTTTCAGGTAATGATCAGTAAACTAAGGCGACTTGGTTCCCCAAATTTTGTTCTTCTATGTTGAAGCGTTCATTTCCAGTAACAGTTTGAATTTTTAGGTATCACTCTGTTTTCTCCTATATTGATAGATGTATTTGGAACTCTAAATCCAACACGGTTTGTGCTAGCTTCTTGAAACTTGACACAGTAAAGTAGTTTCACGTTCTATCCCTATGTTTTGTTTCCTCTTGATGTAGCCCTAAGCAGTGACCGGCGAGAAGCACTTTCATGGAAAGGGGTTGCCAAGCTTCCAAAAATTACGAATCTCCAGAAATGTCAGCAAATATTTTTTCATCCAAACTGGATGATACTTTCAGGTAATGATCAGTACACTAAGGCGACTTGGCTCCCCAAATTTCGTTCTTCTATACTGAAGCGTTCATTTCCAGTAACAGTTTGAATTTTTAGGTTTCACTCTGTTTTCTCCTATATTGATAGATGTATTTGGAACTCAAAATCGAACACGGTTTGTGCTAGCTTCTTGAAACTTGACACAGTAAAGTAGTTTCACGTTCTATCTCTATGTTTTGTTTCCTCTTGATGTAGCCCTAAGCAGTGACTGGCGAGAAACACTTTCATGGAAAGGGGTTGCCAAGCTTGCAAAAATTACGAATCTCCAGAAATCTCAGCAAATATTTTTTCACCCAAACTGGATGATACTTTCAGGTAATGATCAGTACACTAAGGCGACTTGGTTCCCCAAATTTCGTTCTTCTATGTTGAAGCGTTCATTTCCAGTAACAGTTTGATTTTGAGGTTTCACTCTGTTTTCTCCTATATTGATAGATGTATTTGGAACTCTAAATCCAACACGGTTTGTGCTAGCTTCTTGAAACTTGACACAGTAAAGTAGTTTCACGTTCTATCTCTATGTTTTGTTTCCTCTTGACGTAGCCCTAAGCAGTGACTGGCGAGAAACACTTTCATGGAAAGGGGTTGCCAAGCTTCCAAAAATTACGAATCTCCAGAAATCTCAGCAAATATTTTTTCACCCAAACTGGATGATACTTTCAGGTAATGATCAGTACACTAAGGCGACTTGGTTCCCAAATTTCGTTCTTCTATGTTGAAGCGTTCATTTCCAGTAACAGTTTGAATTTTGAGGTTTCACTCTGTTTTCTCCTATATTGATTGATGTATTTGCAACTCTAAATCCAACACGGTTTGTGCTAGCTTCTTGAAATTTGACACAGTAAAGTAGTTTCACGTTCTATCTCTATGTTTTGTTTCCTCTTGACGTAGCCCTAAGCAGTGACTGGCGAGAAGCACTTTCATGGAAAGGGGTTGCCAAGCTTCCAAAAATTACGAATCTCCAGAAATGTCAGCAAATATTTTTTCACCGAAACTGGATGATACTTTCATGTAATGATCAGTACACTAAGGCGACTTGGTTCCCCAATTTCGTTCTTCTATGTTGAAGCGTTCATTTCCAGTAACAGTTTGAATTTTGAGGTTTCACTCTGTTTTCTCCTATATTGATAGATGTATTTGGAACTCTAAATCCAACACGGTTTGTGCTAGCTTCTTGAAACTTGACACAGTAAAGTAGTTTCACGTTCTATCTCTATGTTTTGTTTCCTCTTGATGTAGCCCTAAGCAGTGACTGGCGAGAAGCACTTTCATGGAAAGGGGTTGCCAAGCTTCCAAAAGTTACGAATCTCCAGAAATCTCAGCAAATATTTTTTCACCCAAACTGGATGATACTTTCAGGTAATGATCAGTACACGAAGGTGACTTGGTTCCCCAAATTTCGTGCTTCTATGTTGAAGCGTTCATTTGCAGTAACAGTTTGAATTTTTAGGTTTCAATCTGTTTTCTCCTATATTGATAGATGTATTTGGAACTCTAAATCCAACACGGTTTGTGCTAGCTTCATGAAACTTGACACAGTAAAGTAGTTTCACGTTCTATGTCTATGTTTTGTTTCCTCTTGATGTAGCCATAAGCAGTGACTGGCGAGAAACACTTTCATGGAAAGGGGTTGCCAAGCTTCCAAAAATTACGAATCTCCAGAAATCTCAGCAAATATTTTTTCACCCAAACTGGATGATACTTTCAGGTAATGATCAGTAAACGAAGGCGACTTGGTTCCCCAAATTTCGTTCTTCTATGTTGAAGCGTTCATTTCCAGTAACAGTTTGAATTTTTAGGTATCACTCTGTTTTCTCCTATATTGATAGATGTATTTGGAACTCTAAATCCAACACGGTTTGTGCTAGCTTCTTGAAACTTGACACAGTAAAGTAGTTTCACGTTCTATCTCTATGTTTTGTTTCCTCTTGACGTAGCCCTAACTAAGCACTGACTGGCGAGAAACACTTTCATGGAAAGGGTTTGCCTAGCTTCCAAAAATTACGAATCTCCAGAAATCTCAGCATATATTTTTTCACCCAAACTGGATGATACTTTCAGGTAATGATCAGTACACTAAGGCGACTTGGTTCCCCAAATTTCGTTCTTCTATGTTGAAGCGTTCATTTCCAGTAACAGTTTGAAATTTGAGGTTTCACTCTGTTTTCTCCTATATTGATAGATGTATTTGGAACTCTAAATCCAACACGGTTTGTGCTAGCTTCTTGAAACTTGACACAGTAAAGTAGTTTCACGTTCTATCTCTATGTTTTGTTTCCTCTTGATGTAGCCCTAAGCAGTGACTGGCGAGAAGCACTTTCATGGAAATGGGTTGCCAAGCTTGCAAAAATTACGAATCTCCAGAAATGTCAGCAAATATTTTTTCACCCAAACTGGATGATACTTTCAGGTAATGATCAGTACACTAAGGCGACTTGGTTCCCCAAATTTCGTTCTTCTATGTTGAAGCGTTCATTTCCAGTAACAGTTTGAATTTTTAGGTTTCACTCTGTTTTCTCCTATATTGATAGATGTATTTGGAACTCTAAATCCAACACGGTTTGTGCTAGCTTCTTGAAACTTGACACAGTAAAGTAGTTTCACGTTCTATCACTATGTTTTGTTTCCTCTTGACGTAGCCCTAAGCAGTGACTGGCGAGAAACACTTTCATGGAAAGGGGTTGCCAAGCTTCCAAAAATTACGAATCTCCAGAAATCTCAGCAAATATTTTTTCACCCAAACTGGATGATACTTTCAGGTAATGATCAGTACACTAAGTCGACTTGGTTCCCCAAATTTCGTTCTTCTATGTTGAAGCGTTCATTTCCAGTAACAGTTTGAATTTTGAGGTTTCACTCTGTTTTCTCCTATATTGATAGATGTATTTGGAACTCTAAATCCAACACGGTTTGTGCTAGCTTCTTGAAACTTGACACAGTAAAGTAGTTTCACGTTCTATCTCTATGGTTTGTTTCCTCTTGATGTAGCCCTAAGCAGTGACTGGCGAGAAGCACTTTCATGGAAAGGGGTTGCCAAGCTTCCAAAAATTACGAATCTCCAGAAATCTCAGCAAATATTTTTTCACCCAAACTGGATGATACTTTCAGGTATTGATCAGTACACTAAGGCGACTTGGTTCCCCAAATTTCGTTCTTCTATGTTGAAGCGTTCATTTCCAGTAACAGTTTGAATTTTTAGGTTTCACTCTGTTTTCTCCTATATTGATAGATGTATTTGGAACTCTAAATCCAACACGGTTTGTGCTAGCTTCTTGAAACTTGACACAGTGAAGTAGTTTCACGTTCTATCTCTATGTTTTGTTTCCTCTTGATGTAGCCCTAAGCACTGACTGGCGAGAAGCACTTTCATGGAAAGGGGTTGCAAAGCTTCCAAAAATTACGAATCTCCAGAAATCTCAGCCAATATTTTTTCACCCAAACTGGATGATACTTTCAGGTAATGATCAGTAAACTAAGGCGACTTGGTTCCCCAAATTTTGTTCTTCTATGTTGAAGCGTTCATTTCCAGTAACAGTTTGAATTTTTAGGTATCACTCTGTTTTCTCCTATATTGATAGATGTATTTGGAACTCTAAATCCAACACGGTTTGTGCTAGCTTCTTGAAACTTGACACAGTAAAGTAGTTTCACGTTCTATCCCTATGTTTTGTTTCCTCTTGATGTAGCCCTAAGCAGTGACCGGCGAGAAGCACTTTCATGGAAAGGGGTTGCCAAGCTTCCAAAAATTACGAATCTCCAGAAATGTCAGCAAATATTTTTTCATCCAAACTGGATGATACTTTCAGGTAATGATCAGTACACTAAGGCGACTTGGCTCCCCAAATTTCGTTCTTCTATACTGAAGCGTTCATTTCCAGTAACAGTTTGAATTTTTAGGTTTCACTCTGTTTTCTCCTATATTGATAGATGTATTTGGAACTCAAAATCGAACACGGTTTGTGCTAGCTTCTTGAAACTTGACACAGTAAAGTAGTTTCACGTTCTATCTCTATGTTTTGTTTCCTCTTGATGTAGCCCTAAGCAGTGACTGGCGAGAAACACTTTCATGGAAAGGGGTTGCCAAGCTTGCAAAAATTACGAATCTCCAGAAATCTCAGCAAATATTTTTTCACCCAAACTGGATGATACTTTCAGGTAATGATCAGTACACTAAGGCGACTTGGTTCCCCAAATTTCGTTCTTCTATGTTGAAGCGTTCATTTCCAGTAACAGTTTGATTTTGAGGTTTCACTCTGTTTTCTCCTATATTGATAGATGTATTTGGAACTCTAAATCCAACACGGTTTGTGCTAGCTTCTTGAAACTTGACACAGTAAAGTAGTTTCACGTTCTATCTCTATGTTTTGTTTCCTCTTGACGTAGCCCTAAGCAGTGACTGGCGAGAAACACTTTCATGGAAAGGGGTTGCCAAGCTTCCAAAAATTACGAATCTCCAGAAATCTCAGCAAATATTTTTTCACCCAAACTGGATGATACTTTCAGGTAATGATCAGTACACTAAGGCGACTTGGTTCCCAAATTTCGTTCTTCTATGTTGAAGCGTTCATTTCCAGTAACAGTTTGAATTTTGAGGTTTCACTCTGTTTTCTCCTATATTGATTGATGTATTTGCAACTCTAAATCCAACACGGTTTGTGCTAGCTTCTTGAAATTTGACACAGTAAAGTAGTTTCACGTTCTATCTCTATGTTTTGTTTCCTCTTGACGTAGCCCTAAGCAGTGACTGGCGAGAAGCACTTTCATGGAAAGGGGTTGCCAAGCTTCCAAAAATTACGAATCTCCAGAAATGTCAGCAAATATTTTTTCACCGAAACTGGATGATACTTTCATGTAATGATCAGTACACTAAGGCGACTTGGTTCCCCAATTTCGTTCTTCTATGTTGAAGCGTTCATTTCCAGTAACAGTTTGAATTTTGAGGTTTCACTCTGTTTTCTCCTATATTGATAGATGTACTTGGAACTCTAAATCCAACACGGTTTGTGCTAGCTTCTTGAAACTTGACACAGTAAAGTAGTTTCACGTTCTATCTCTATGTTTTGTTTCCTCTTGATGTAGCCCTAAGCACTGACTGGCGAGAAACACTTTCATGGAAAGGGGTTGCGAAGCTTCCAAAAGTTACGAATCTCCAGAAATCTCAGCAAATATTTTTTCACCCAAACTGGATGATACTTTCAGGTAATGATCAGTACACGAAGGTGACTTGGTTCCCCAAATTTCGTGCTTCTATGTTGAAGCGTTCATTTGCAGTAACAGTTTGAATTTTTAGGTTTCAATCTGTTTTCTCCTATATTGATAGATGTATTTGGAACTCTAAATCCAACACGGTTTGTGCTAGCTTCATGAAACTTGACACAGTAAAGTAGTTTCACGTTCTATGTCTATGTTTTGTTTCCTCTTGATGTAGCCATAAGCAGTGACTGGCGAGAAACACTTTCATGGAAAGGGGTTGCCAAGCTTCCAAAAATTACGAATCTCCAGAAATCTCAGCAAATATTTTTTCACCCAAACTGGATGATACTTTCAGGTAATGATCAGTAAACGAAGGCGACTTGGTTCCCCAAATTTCGTTCTTCTATGTTGAAGCGTTCATTTCCAGTAACAGTTTGAATTTTTAGGTATCACTCTGTTTTCTCCTATATTGATAGATGTATTTGGAACTCTAAATCCAACACGGTTTGTGCTAGCTTCTTGAAACTTGACACAGTAAAGTAGTTTCACGTTCTATCTCTATGTTTTGTTTCCTCTTGACGTAGCCCTAAGCACTGACTGGCGAGAAACACTTTCATGGAAAGGGTTTGCCTAGCTTCCAAAAATTACGAATCTCCAGAAATCTCAGCAAATATTTTTTCACCCAAACTGGATGATACTTTCAGGTAATGATCAGTACACTAAGGCGACTTGGTTCCCCAAATTTCGTTCTTCTATGTTGAAGCGTTCATTTCCAGTAACAGTTTGAATTTTTAGGTTTCACTCTGTTTTCTCCTATATTGATAGATGTATTTGGAACTCTAAATCCAACACGGTTTGTGCTAGCTTCTTGAAACTTGACACAGTGAAGTAGTTTCACGTTCTATCTCTATGTTTTGTTTCCTCTTGATGTAGCCCTAAGCACTGACTGGCGAGAAGCACTTTCATGGAAAGGGGTTGCAAAGCTTCCAAAAATTACGAATCTCCAGAAATCTCAGCCAATATTTTTTCACCCAAACTGGATGATACTTTCAGGTAATGATCAGTAAACTAAGGCGACTTGGTTCCCCAAATTTTGTTCTTCTATGTTGAAGCGTTCATTTCCAGTAACAGTTTGAATTTTTAGGTATCACTCTGTTTTCTCCTATATTGATAGATGTATTTGGAACTCTAAATCCAACACGGTTTGTGCTAGCTTCTTTAAACTTGACACAGTAAAGTAGTTTCACGTTCTATCCCTATGTTTTGTTTCCTCTTGATGTAGCCCTAAGCAGTGACCGGCGAGAAGCACTTTCATGGAAAGGGGTTGCCAAGCTTCCAAAAATTACGAATCTCCAGAAATGTCAGCAAATATTTTTTCATCCAAACTGGATGATACTTTCAGGTAATGATCAGTACACTAAGGCGACTTGGTTCCCCAAATTTCGTTCTTCTATACTGAAGCGTTCATTTCCAGTAACAGTTTGAATTTTTAGGTTTCACTCTGTTTTCTCCTATATTGATAGATGTATTTGGAACTCTAAATCCAACACGGTTTGTGCTAGCTTCTTGAAACTTGACACAGTAAAGTAGTTTCACGTTCTATCTCTATGTTTTGTTTCCTCTTGATGTAGCCCTAAGCAGTGACTGGCGAGAAACACTTTCATGGAAAGGGGTTGCCAAGCTTGCAAAAATTACGAATCTCCAGAAATCTCAGCAAATATTTTTTCACCCAAACTGGATGATACTTTCAGGTAATGATCAGTACACTAAGGCGACTTGGTTCCCCAAATTTCGTTCTTCTATGTTGAAGCGTTCATTTCCAGTAACAGTTTGATTTTGAGGTTTCACTCTGTTTTCTCCTATATTGATAGATGTATTTGGAACTCTAAATCCAACACGGTTTGTGCTAGCTTCTTGAAACTTGACACAGTAATGTAGTTTCACGTTCTATCTCTATGTTTTGTTTCCTCTTGACGTAGCCCTAAGCAGTGACTGGCGAGAAACACTTTCATGGAAAGGGGTTGCCAAGCTTCCAAAAATTACGAATCTCCAGAAATCTCAGCAAATATTTTTTCACCCAAACTGGATGATACTTTCAGGTAATGATCAGTACACTAAGGCGACTTGGTTCCCAAATTTCGTTCTTCTATGTTGAAGCGTTCATTTCCAGTAACAGTTTGAATTTTGAGGTTTCACTCTGTTTTCTCCTATATTGATTGATGTATTTGCAACTCTAAATCCAACACGGTTTGTGCTAGCTTCTTGAAATTTGACACAGTAAAGTAGTTTCACGTTCTATCTCTATGTTTTGTTTCCTCTTGACGTAGCCCTAAGCAGTGACTGGCGAGAAGCACTTTCATGGAAAGGGGTTGCCAAGCTTCCAAAAATTACGAATCTCCAGAAATGTCAGCAAATATTTTTTCACCGAAACTGGATGATACTTTCATGTAATGATCAGTACACTAAGGCGACTTGGTTCCCCAATTTCGTTCTTCTATGTTGAAGCGTTCATTTCCAGTAACAGTTTGAATTTTGAGGTTTCACTCTGTTTTCTCCTATATTGATAGATGTATTTGGAACTCTAAATCCAACACGGTTTGTGCTAGCTTCTTGAAACTTGACACAGTAAAGTAGTTTCACGTTCTATCTCTATGTTTTGTTTCCTCTTGATGTAGCCCTAAGCAGTGACTGGCGAGAAGCACTTTCATGGAAAGGGGTTGCCAAGCTTCCAAAAATTACGAATCTCCAGAAATGTCAGCAAATATTTTTTCACCCAAACTGGATGATAATTTCAGGTAATGATCAGTACACTAAGGCGACTTGGTTCCCCAAATTTCGTTCTTCTATGATGAAGCGTTCATTTCCTGTAACAGTTTGAATTTTCAGGTTTCACTCTGTTTTCTCCTATATTGATAGATGTATTTGGAACTCTAAATCCAACACGGTTTGTGCTAGCTTCTTGAAACTTGACACAGTGAAGTAGTTTCATGTTCTATCTCTATGTTTTGTTTCCTCTTGATGTAGCCCTAAGCACTGACTGGCGAGAAACACTTTCATGGAAAGGGGTTGCGAAGCTTCCAAAAGTTACGAATCTCCAGAAATCTCAGCAAATATTTTTTCACCCAAACTGGATGATACTTTCAGGTAATGATCAGTACACGAAGGTGACTTGGTTCCCCAAATTTCGTGCTTCTATGTTGAAGCGTTCATTTGCAGTAACAGTTTGAATTTTTAGGTTTCAATCTGTTTTCTCCTATATTGATAGATGTATTTGGAACTCTAAATCCAACACGGTTTGTGCTAGCTTCATGAAACTTGACACAGTAAAGTAGTTTCACGTTCTATGTCTATGTTTTGTTTCCTCTTGATGTAGCCATAAGCAGTGACTGGCGAGAAACACTTTCATGGAAAGGGGTTGCCAAGCTTCCAAAAATTACGAATCTCCAGAAATCTCAGCAAATATTTTTTCACCCAAACTGGATGATACTTTCAGGTAATGATCAGTAAACGAAGGCGACTTGGTTCCCCAAATTTCGTTCTTCTATGTTGAAGCGTTCATTTCCAGTAACAGTTTGAATTTTTAGGTATCACTCTGTTTTCTCCTATATTGATAGATGTATTTGGAACTCTAAATCCAACACGGTTTGTGCTAGCTTCTTGAAACTTGACACAGTAAAGTAGTTTCACGTTCTATCTCTATGTTTTGTTTCCTCTTGACGTAGCCCTAAGCACTGACTGGCGAGAAACACTTTCATGGAAAGGGTTTGCCTAGCTTCCAAAAATTACGAATCTCCAGAAATCTCAGCAAATATTTTTTCACCCAAACTGGATGATACTTTCAGGTAATGATCAGTACACTAAGGCGACTTGGTTCCCCAAATTTCGTTCTTCTATGTTGAAGCGTTCATTTCCAGTAACAGTTTGAATTTTTAGGTTTCACTCTGTTTTCTCCTATATTGATAGATGTATTTGGAACTCTAAATCCAACACGGTTTGTGCTAGCTTCTTGAAACTTGACACAGTGAAGTAGTTTCACGTTCTATCTCTATGTTTTGTTTCCTCTTGATGTAGCCCTAAGCACTGACTGGCGAGAAGCACTTTCATGGAAAGGGGTTGCAAAGCTTCCAAAAATTACGAATCTCCAGAAATCTCAGCCAATATTTTTTCACCCAAACTGGATGATACTTTCAGGTAATGATCAGTAAACTAAGGCGACTTGGTTCCCCAAATTTTGTTCTTCTATGTTGAAGCGTTCATTTCCAGTAACAGTTTGAATTTTTAGGTATCACTCTGTTTTCTCCTATATTGATAGATGTATTTGGAACTCTAAATCCAACACGGTTTGTGCTAGCTTCTTTAAACTTGACACAGTAAAGTAGTTTCACGTTCTATCCCTATGTTTTGTTTCCTCTTGATGTAGCCCTAAGCAGTGACCGGCGAGAAGCACTTTCATGGAAAGGGGTTGCCAAGCTTCCAAAAATTACGAATCTCCAGAAATGTCAGCAAATATTTTTTCATCCAAACTGGATGATACTTTCAGGTAATGATCAGTACACTAAGGCGACTTGGTTCCCCAAATTTCGTTCTTCTATACTGAAGCGTTCATTTCCAGTAACAGTTTGAATTTTTAGGTTTCACTCTGTTTTCTCCTATATTGATAGATGTATTTGGAACTCTAAATCCAACACGGTTTGTGCTAGCTTCTTGAAACTTGACACAGTAAAGTAGTTTCACGTTCTATCTCTATGTTTTGTTTCCTCTTGATGTAGCCCTAAGCAGTGACTGGCGAGAAACACTTTCATGGAAAGGGGTTGCCAAGCTTGCAAAAATTACGAATCTCCAGAAATCTCAGCAAATATTTTTTCACCCAAACTGGATGATACTTTCAGGTAATGATCAGTACACTAAGGCGACTTGGTTCCCCAAATTTCGT
The DNA here is from genome assembly GCF_964194105.1 of Spermophilus citellus. Classification (NCBI taxonomy): domain Eukaryota; kingdom Metazoa; phylum Chordata; class Mammalia; order Rodentia; family Sciuridae; genus Spermophilus; species Spermophilus citellus. The sequence goes on along the minus strand of NW_027672784.1, from coordinate 32,147 downwards.
TCTTCTATGTTGAAGCGTTCATTTCCAGTAACAGTTTGATTTTGAGGTTTCACTCTGTTTTCTCCTATATTGATAGATGTATTTGGAACTCTAAATCCAACACGGTTTGTGCTAGCTTCTTGAAACTTGACACAGTAATGTAGTTTCACGTTCTATCTCTATGTTTTGTTTCCTCTTGACGTAGCCCTAAGCAGTGACTGGCGAGAAACACTTTCATGGAAAGGGGTTGCCAAGCTTCCAAAAATTACGAATCTCCAGAAATCTCAGCAAATATTTTTTCACCCAAACTGGATGATACTTTCAGGTAATGATCAGTACACTAAGGCGACTTGGTTCCCAAATTTCGTTCTTCTATGTTGAAGCGTTCATTTCCAGTAACAGTTTGAATTTTGAGGTTTCACTCTGTTTTCTCCTATATTGATTGATGTATTTGCAACTCTAAATCCAACACGGTTTGTGCTAGCTTCTTGAAATTTGACACAGTAAAGTAGTTTCACGTTCTATCTCTATGTTTTGTTTCCTCTTGACGTAGCCCTAAGCAGTGACTGGCGAGAAGCACTTTCATGGAAAGGGGTTGCCAAGCTTCCAAAAATTACGAATCTCCAGAAATGTCAGCAAATATTTTTTCACCGAAACTGGATGATACTTTCATGTAATGATCAGTACACTAAGGCGACTTGGTTCCCCAATTTCGTTCTTCTATGTTGAAGCGTTCATTTCCAGTAACAGTTTGAATTTTGAGGTTTCACTCTGTTTTCTCCTATATTGATAGATGTATTTGGAACTCTAAATCCAACACGGTTTGTGCTAGCTTCTTGAAACTTGACACAGTAAAGTAGTTTCACGTTCTATCTCTATGTTTTGTTTCCTCTTGATGTAGCCCTAAGCAGTGACTGGCGAGAAGCACTTTCATGGAAAGGGGTTGCCAAGCTTCCAAAAATTACGAATCTCCAGAAATGTCAGCAAATATTTTTTCACCCAAACTGGATGATAATTTCAGGTAATGATCAGTACACTAAGGCGACTTGGTTCCCCAAATTTCGTTCTTCTATGATGAAGCGTTCATTTCCTGTAACAGTTTGAATTTTCAGGTTTCACTCTGTTTTCTCCTATATTGATAGATGTATTTGGAACTCTAAATCCAACACGGTTTGTGCTAGCTTCTTGAAACTTGACACAGTGAAGTAGTTTCATGTTCTATCTCTATGTTTTGTTTCCTCTTGATGTAGCCCTAAGCACTGACTGGCGAGAAACACTTTCATGGAAAGGGGTTGCGAAGCTTCCAAAAGTTACGAATCTCCAGAAATCTCAGCAAATATTTTTTAACCCAAACTGGATGATACTTTCAGGTAATGATCAGTACACTAAGGCGACTTGGTTCCCCAAATTTCGTTCTTCTATGTTGAAGCGTTCATTTCCAGTAACAGTTTGAATTTTGAGGTTTCACCTGTTTTCTCCTATATTGATAGATGTATTTGGAACTCTAAATCCAACACGGTTTGTGCTAGCTTCTTGAAACTTGACACAGTAAAGTAGTTTCACGTTCTATCATTATGGTTTGTTTCCTCTTGATGTAGCCCTAAGCACTGACTGGCGAGAAACACTATCATGGAAAGGGTTTACCTAGCTTCCAAAAATTACGAATCTCCAGAAATGTCAGCAAATATTTTTTCACCCAAACTGGATGATACTTAAAGGTAATGATCAGTACACTAAGGAGACTTGGTTCCCCAAATTTCGTTCTTCTATGTTGAAGCGTTCATTTCCAGTAACAGTTTGAATTTTGAGGTTTCACTCTGTTTTCTCCTATATTGATAGATGTATTTGGAACTCTAAATCCAACACGGTTTGTGCTAGCTTCTTGAAACTTGACACAGTAAAGTAGTTTCACGTTCTATCTCTATGTTTTGTTTCCTCTTGACGTAGCCCTAAGCAGTGACTGGCGAGAAACACTTTCATGGAAAGGGGTTGCCAAGCTTGCAAAAATTACGAATCTCCAGAAATCTCAGCAAATATTTTTTCAAGCAAACTGGATGATACTTTCAGGTAATGATCAGTACACTAAGGCGACTTGGTTCCCCAAATTTCGTTCTTCTATGTTGAAGCGTTCATTTCCAGTAACAGTTTGAATTTTGAGGTTTCACTCTGTTTTCTCCTATATTGATAGATGTATTTGGAACTCTAAATCGAACACGGTTTGTGCAAGCTTCTTGAAACTTGACACAGTAAAGTAGTTTCACGTTCTATCTCTATGTTTTGTTTCCTCTTGATGTAGCCCTAAGCACTGACTGGCGAGAAACACTTTCATGGAAAGGGTTTGCCTAGCTTCCAAAAATTACGAATCTCCAGAAATGTCAGCAAATATTTTTTCACCCAAACTGGATGATACTTTCAGGTAATGATCAGTACACTAAGGCGACTTGGTTCCCCAAATTTCGTTCTTCTATGTTGAAGCGTTCATTTCCAGTAACAGTTTGAATTTTGAGGTTTCACTCTGTTTTCTCCCATATTGATAGATGTATTTGGAACTCTAAATCGAACACGGTTTGTGCTAGCTTCTTGAAACTTGACACAGTAAAGTAGTTTCACGTTCTATCTCTATGTTTTGTTTCCTCTTGATGTAGCCCTAAGCAGTGACTGGCGAGAAGCACTTTCATGGAAAGGGGTTGCCAAGCTTGCAAAAATTACGAATCTCCAGAAATGTCAGCAAATATTTTTTCACCCAAACTGGATGATACTTTCATGTAATGATCAGTACACTAAGGCGACTTGGTTCCCCAAATTTCGTTCTTCTATGTTGAAGCGTTCATTTCCAGTAACAGTTTGAATTTTTAGGTTTCACTCTGTTTTCTCCTATATGGATAGATGTATTTGGAACTCTAAATCGAACACAGTTTGTGCTAGCTTCTTGAAACTTGACACAGTAAAGTAGTTTCACGTTCTATCTCTATGTTTTGTTTCTTCTTGATGTAGCCCTAAGCAGTGACTGGCGAGAAACACTTTCATGGAAAGGGGTTGCCAAGCTTCCAAAAATTACGAATCTTCAGAAATCTCAGCAAATATTTTTTAACCCAAACTGGATGATACTTTCAGGTAATGATCAGTACACTAAGGCGACTTGGTTCCCCAAATTTCGTTCTTCTATGTTGAAGCGTTCATTTCCAGTAACAGTTTGAATTTTGAGGTTTCACCTGTTTTCTCCTATATTGATAGATGTATTTGGAACTCTAAATCCAACACGGTTTGTGCTAGCTTCTTGAAACTTGACACAGTAAAGTAGTTTCACGTTCTATCATTATGGTTTGTTTCCTCTTGATGTAGCCCTAAGCAATGACTGGCGAGAAACCCTTTCATGGAAAGGGGTTGCGAAGCTTCCAAAAATTACGAATCTCCAGAAATTTCAGCCAATATTTTTTCACCCAAACTGGATGATACTTTCAGGTAATGATCAGTACACTTAGGCGACTTGGTTCCCCAAATTTCGTTCTTCTATGTTGAAGCGTTCATTTCCAGTAACAGTTTGAATTTTTAGGTTTCACTCTGTTTTCTCCTATATTGATAGATGTATTTGGAACTCTAAATCGAACACGGTTTGTGCTAGCTTCTTGAAACTTGACACAGTAAAGTAGTTTCACGTTCTATCTCTATGTTTTGTTTCCTCTTGATGTAGCCATAAGCAGTGACTGGCGAGAAGCACTTTCATGGAAAGGGGTTGCCAAGCTTCCAAAAATTACGAATCTCCAGAAATCTCAGCAAATATTTTTTCAAGCAAACTGGATGATACTTTCAGGTAATGATCAGTACACTAAGGCGACTTGGTTCCCCAAATTTCGTTCTTCTATGTTGAAGCGTTCATTTCCAGTAACAGTTTGAATTTTGAGGTTTCACTCTGTTTTCTCCTATATTGATAGATGTATTTGGAAGTCTAAATCCAACACGGTTTGTGCTAGCTTCTTGAAACTTGACACAGAAAAGTAGTTTCACGTTCTATCTCTATGTTTTGTTTCCTCTTGATGTAGCCCTAAGCACTGACTGGCGAGAAACACTTTCATGGAAAGGGTTTGCCTAGCTTCCAAAATTTACGAATCTCCAGAAATGTCAGCAAATATTTTTTCACCCAAACTGGATGATACTTTCAGGTAATGATCAGTACACTAAGGCGACTTGGTTCCCCAAATTTCGTTCTTCTATGTTGAAGCGTTCATTTCCAGTAACAGTTTGAATTTTGAGGTTTCACTCTGTTTTCTCCTATATTGATAGATGTATTTGGAACTCTAAATCCAACACGGTTTGTGCTAGCTTCTTGAAACTTGACACAGTAAAGTAGTTTCACGTTCTATCTCTATGTTTTGTTTCCTCTTGATGTAGCCCTAAGCACTGACTGGCGAGAAACACTTTCATGGAAAGTGTTTGCCTAGCTTCCAAAATTTACGAATCTCCAGAAATGTCAGCAAATATTTTTTCACCCAAACTGGATGATACTTTCAGGTAATGATCAGTACACTAAGGCGACTTGGTTCCCCAAATTTCGTTCTTCTATGTTGAAGCGTTAATTTCCAGTAACAGTTTGAATTTTGAGGTTTCACTCTGTTTTCTCCTATATTGATAGATGTATTTGGAACTCTAAATCCAACACGGTTTGTGCTAGCTTCTTGAAACTTGACACAGTAAAGTAGTTTCACGTTCTCTCTCTATGTTTTGTTTCCTCTTGATATAGCCCTAAGCAGTGACTGGCGAGAAGCACTTTCATGGAAAGGGGATGCCAAGCTTCCAAAAATCACGAATCTCCAGAAATGTCAGCAAATATTTTTTCATCCAAACTGAATGATACTTTCAGGTAATGATCAGTACACTAAGGCGACTTGGTTCCCCAAATTTCGTTCTTCTATGTTGAAGCGTTCATTTCCAGTAACAGTTTGAATTTTGAGGTTTCACTCTGTTTTCTCCTATATTGATAGATGTATTTGCAACTCTAAATCCAACACGGTTTGTGCTAGCTTCTTGAAACTTGACACAGTAAAGTAGTTTCACGTTCTATCTCTATGTTTTGTTTCCTCTTGATGTAGCCCTAAGCAGTGACTGGCGAGAAGCACTTTCATGGAAAGGGGTTGCCAAGCTTCCAAAAATTACGAATCTCCAGAAATGTCAGCAAATATTTTTTCACCGAAACTGGATGATACTTTCAGGTAATGATCAGTACACTAAGGCGACTTGGTTCCCCAAATTTCGTTCTTCTATGATGAAGCGTTCATTTCCAGTAACAGTTTGAATTTTCAGGTTTCACTCTGTTTTCTCCTATATTGATAGATGTATTTGGAACTCTAAATCGAACACGGTTTGTGCTAGCTTCTTGAAACTTGACACAGTGAAGTAGTTTCATGTTCGATCTCTATGTTTTGTTTCCTCTTGATGTAGCCCTAAGCACTGACTGGCGAGAAACACTTTCATGGAAAGGGGTTGCGAAGCTTCCAAAAGTTACGAATCTCCAGAAATCTCAGCAAATATTTTTTCACCCAAACTGGATGATACTTTCAGGTAATGATCAGTACACGAAGGTGACTTGGTTCCCCAAATTTCGTGCTTCTATGTTGAAGCGTTCATTTGCAGTAACAGTTTGAATTTTTAGGTTTCAATCTGTTTTCTCCTATATTGATAGATGTATTTGGAACTCTAAATCCAACACGGTTTGTGCTAGCTTCATGAAACTTGACACAGTAAAGTAGTTTCACGTTCTATGTCTATGTTTTGTTTCCTCTTGATGTAGCCATAAGCAGTGACTGGCGAGAAACACTTTCATGGAAAGGGGTTGCCAAGCTTCTAAAAATTACGAATCTCCAGAAATCTCAGCAAATATTTTTTCACCCAAACTGGATGATACTTTCAGGTAATGATCAGTAAACGAAGGCGACTTTGTTCCCCAAATTTCGTTCTTCTATGTGGAAGCGTTCATTTCCAGTAACAGTTTGAATTTTGAGGTTTCACTCTGTTTTCTCCTATATTGATAGATGTATTTGGAACTCTAAATCCAACACGGTTTGTGCTAGCTTCTTGAAACTTGACACAGTGAAGTAGTTTCACGTTCTATCTCTATGTTTTGTTTCCTTTGATGTAGCCCTAAGCACTGACTGGCGAGAAACCCTTTTATGGAAAGGGGTTGCGAAGCTTCCAAAAATTACGAATCTCCAGAAATTTCAGCCAATATTTTTTCACCCAAACTGGATGATACTTTCAGGTAATGATCAGTACACTAAGGCGACTTGGTTCCCCAAATTTCGTTCTTCTATGTTGAAGCGTTCATTTCCAGTAACAGTTTGAATTTTTAGGTTTCACTCTGTTTTCTCCTATATTGATAGATGTATTTGGAACTCTAAATCGAACACGGTTTTTGCTAGCTTCTTGAAACTTGACACAGTAAAGTAGTTTCACGTTCTATCTCTATGTTTTGTTTCCTCTTGATGTAGCCCTAAGCAGTGACTGGCGAGAAGCACTTTCATGGAAAGGGGTTGCCAAGCTTCCAAAAATTACGAATCTCCAGAAATCTCAGCAAATATTTTTTCAAGCAAACTGGATGATACTTTCAGGTAATGATCAGTACACTAAGGCGACTTGGTTCCCCAAATTTCGTTCTTCTATGTTGAAGCGTTCATTTCCAGTAACAGTTTGAATTTTTAGGTTTCACTCTGTTTTCTCCTATATTGATAGATGTATTTGCAACTCTAAATCCAACACGGTTAGTGCTAGCTTCTTGAAACTTGACACAGTATAGTAGTTTCACGTTCTATCTCTATGTTTTGTTTCTTTTTGATGTAGCCCTAAGCAGTGACTGGCGAGAAACACTTTCATGGAAAGGGGTTGCCAAGCTTCCAAAAATTACGAATCTCCAGAAATCTCAGCAAATATTTTTTCACCCAAACTGGATGATACTTTCAGGTAATGATCAGTACACTAAGGCGACTTGGTTCCCCAAATTTCGTTCTTCTATGTTGAAGCGTTCATTTCCAGTAACAGTTTGAATTTTGAGGTTTCACTCTGTTTTCTCCTATATTGATAGATGTATTTGGAACTCTAAATCCAACACGGTTTGTGCTAGCTTCTTGAAACTTGACACAGTAAAGTAGTTTCACGTTCTATCTCTATGTTTTGTTTCCTCTTGATGTAGCCCTAAGCAGTGACTGGCGAGAAACACTTTCATGGAAAGGGTTTGCCTAGCTTCCAAAAATTACGAATCTCCAGAAATGTCAGCAAATATTTTTTCACCCAAACTGGATGATACTTTCAGGTAATGATCAGTACACTAAGGCGACTTGGTTCCCCAAATTTCGTTCTTCTATGTTGAAGCGTTAATTTCCAGTAACAGTTTGAATTTTGAGGTTTCACTCTGTTTTCTCCTATATTGATAGATGTATTTGGAACTCTAAATCCAACACGGTTTGTGCTAGCTTCTTGAAACTTGACACAGTAAAGTAGTTTCACGTTCTATCTCTATGTTTTGTTTCCTCTTGATGTAGCCCTAAGCAGTGACTGGCGAGAAGGACTTTCATGGAAAGGGGATGCCAAGCTTCCAAAAATTACGAATCTCCAGAAATGTCAGCAAATATTTTTTCATCCAAACTGAATGATACTTTCAGGTAATGATCAGTACACTAAGGCGACTTGGTTCCCCAAATTTCGTTCTTCTATGTTGAAGCGTTCATTTCCAGTAACAGTTTGAATTTTGAGGTTTCACTCTGTTTTCTCCTATATTGATAGATGTATTTGGAACTCTAAATCCAACACGGTTTGTGCTAGCTTCTTGAAACTTGACACAGTAAAGTAGTTTCACGTTCTATCTCTATGTTTTGTTTCCTCCGTATGTAGCCCTAAGCAGTGACTGGCGAGAAGCACTTTCATGGAAAGGGGTTGCCAAGCTTCCAAAAATTACGAATCTCCAGAAATGTCAGCAAATATTTTTTCACCCAAACTGGATGATACTTTCAGGTAATGATCAGTACACTAAGGCGACTTGGTTCCCCAAATTTCGTTCTTCTATGATGAAGCATTCATTTCCAGTAACAGTTTGAATTTTCAGGTTTCACTCTGTTTTCTCCTATATTGATAGATGTATTTGGAACTCTAAATCCAACACGGTTTGTGCTAGCTTCTTGAAACTTGACACAGTGAAGTAGTTTCATGTTCTATCTCTATGTTTTGTTTCCTCTTGATGTAGCCCTAAGCACTGACTGGCGAGAAACACTTTCATGGAAAGGGGTTGCGAAGCTTCCAAAAGTTACGAATCTCCAGAAATCTCAGCAAATATTTTTTCACCCAAACTGGATGATACTTTCAGGTAATGATCAGTACACGAAGGTGACTTGGTTCCCCAAATTTCGTGCTTCTATGTTGAAGCTTTCATTTGCAGTAACAGTTTGAATTTTTAGGTTTCAATCTGTTTTCTCCTATATTGATAGATGTATTTGGAACTCTAAATCCAACACGGTTTGTGCTAGCTTCATGAAACTTGACACAGTAAAGTAGTTTCACGTTCTATGTCTATGTTTTGTTTCCTCTTGATGTAGCCATAAGCAGTGACTGGCGAGAAACACTTTCATGGAAAGGGGTTGCCAAGCTTCCAAAAATTACGAATCTCCAGAAATCTCAGCAAATATTTTTTCACCCAAACTGGATGATACTTTCAGGTAATGATCAGTACACTAAGGCGACTTGGTTCCCCAAATTTCGTTCTTCTATGTTGAAGCGTTCATTTCCAGTAACAGTTTGAATTTTGAGGTTTCACTCTGTTTTCTCCTATATTGATAGATGTATTTGGAACTCTAAATCCAACACGGTTTTTGCTAGCTTCTTGAAACTTGACACAGTAAAGTAGTTTCACGTTCTATCTCTATGTTTTGTTTCCTCTTGATGTAGCCCTAAGCAGTGACTGGCGAGAAGCACTTTCATGGAAAGGGGTTGCCAAGCTTCCAAAAATTACGAATCTCCAGAAATCTCAGCAAATATTTTTTCAAGCAAACTGGATGATACTTTCAGGTAATGATCAGTACACTAAGGCGACTTGGTTCCCCAAATTTCGTTCTTCTATGTTGAAGCGTTCATTTCCAGTAACAGTTTGAATTTTTAGGTTTCACTCTGTTTTCTCCTATATTGATAGATGTATTTGCAACTCTAAATCCAACACGGTTAGTGCTAGCTTCTTGAAACTTGACACAGTATAGTAGTTTCACGTTCTATCTCTATGTTTTGTTTCTTTTTGATGTAGCCCTAAGCAGTGACTGGCGAGAAACACTTTCATGGAAAGGGGTTGCCAAGCTTCCAAAAATTACGAATCTCCAGAAATCTCAGCAAATATTTTTTCACCCAAACTGGATGATACTTTCAGGTAATGATCAGTACACTAAGGCGACTTGGTTCCCCAAATTTCGTTCTTCTATGTTGAAGCGTTCATTTCCAGTAACAGTTTGAATTTTGAGGTTTCACTCTGTTTTCTCCTATATTGATAGATGTATTTGGAACTCTAAATCCAACACGGTTTGTGCTAGCTTCTTGAAACTTGACACAGTAAAGTAGTTTCACGTTCTATCTCTATGTTTTGTTTCCTCTTGATGTAGCCCTAAGCAGTGACTGGCGAGAAACACTTTCATGGAAAGGGTTTGCCTAGCTTCCAAAAATTACGAATCTCCAGAAATGTCAGCAAATATTTTTTCACCCAAACTGGATGATACTTTCAGGTAATGATCAGTACACTAAGGCGACTTGGTTCCCCAAATTTCGTTCTTCTATGTTGAAGCGTTAATTTCCAGTAACAGTTTGAATTTTGAGGTTTCACTCTGTTTTCTCCTATATTGATAGATGTATTTGGAACTCTAAATCCAACACGGTTTGTGCTAGCTTCTTGAAACTTGACACAGTAAAGTAGTTTCACGTTCTATCTCTATGTTTTGTTTCCTCTTGATGTAGCCCTAAGCAGTGACTGGCGAGAAGGACTTTCATGGAAAGGGGATGCCAAGCTTCCAAAAATTACGAATCTCCAGAAATGTCAGCAAATATTTTTTCATCCAAACTGAATGATACTTTCAGGTAATGATCAGTACACTAAGGCGACTTGGTTCCCCAAATTTCGTTCTTCTATGTTGAAGCGTTCATTTCCAGTAACAGTTTGAATTTTGAGGTTTCACTCTGTTTTCTCCTATATTGATAGATGTATTTGGAACTCTAAATCCAACACGGTTTGTGCTAGCTTCTTGAAACTTGACACAGTAAAGTAGTTTCACGTTCTATCTCTATGTTTTGTTTCCTCCGTATGTAGCCCTAAGCAGTGACTGGCGAGAAGCACTTTCATGGAAAGGGGTTGCCAAGCTTCCAAAAATTACGAATCTCCAGAAATGTCAGCAAATATTTTTTCACCCAAACTGGATGATACTTTCAGGTAATGATCAGTACACTAAGGCGACTTGGTTCCCCAAATTTCGTTCTTCTATGATGAAGCATTCATTTCCAGTAACAGTTTGAATTTTCAGGTTTCACTCTGTTTTCTCCTATATTGATAGATGTATTTGGAACTCTAAATCCAACACGGTTTGTGCTAGCTTCTTGAAACTTGACACAGTGAAGTAGTTTCATGTTCTATCTCTATGTTTTGTTTCCTCTTGATGTAGCCCTAAGCACTGACTGGCGAGAAACACTTTCATGGAAAGGGGTTGCGAAGCTTCCAAAAGTTACGAATCTCCAGAAATCTCAGCAAATATTTTTTCACCCAAACTGGATGATACTTTCAGGTAATGATCAGTACACGAAGGTGACTTGGTTCCCCAAATTTCGTGCTTCTATGTTGAAGCTTTCATTTGCAGTAACAGTTTGAATTTTTAGGTTTCAATCTGTTTTCTCCTATATTGATAGATGTATTTGGAACTCTAAATCCAACACGGTTTGTGCTAGCTTCATGAAACTTGACACAGTAAAGTAGTTTCACGTTCTATGTCTATGTTTTGTTTCCTCTTGATGTAGCCATAAGCAGTGACTGGCGAGAAACACTTTCATGGAAAGGGGTTGCCAAGCTTCCAAAAATTACGAATCTCCAGAAATCTCAGCAAATATTTTTTCACCCAAACTGGATGATACTTTCAGGTAATGATCAGTACACTAAGGCGACTTGGTTCCCCAAATTTCGTTCTTCTATGTTGAAGCGTTCATTTCCAGTAACAGTTTGAATTTTGAGGTTTCACTCTGTTTTCTCCTATATTGATAGATGTATTTGGAACTCTAAATCCAACACGGTTTGTGCTAGCTTCTTGAAACTTGACACAGTAAAGTAGTTTCACGTTCTATCTCTATGTTTTGTTTCCTCTTGATGTAGCCCTAAGCAGTGACTGGCGAGAAGCACTTTCATGGAAAGGGGTTGCCAAGCTTGCAAAAATTACGAATCTCCAGAAATGTCAGCACATATTTTTTCACCCAAACTGGATGATACATTCAGGTATTGATCAGTACACTAAGGCGACTTGGTTCCCCAAATTTCATTCTTCTATGTTGAAGCGTTCATTTCCAGTAACAGTTTGAATTTTTAGGTTTCACTCTGTTTTCTCCTATATTGATAGATGTATTTGGAACTCTAAATCCAACACGGTTTGTGCTAGCTTCTTGAAACTTGACACAGTAAAGTAGTTTCACGTTCTCTCTCTAGGTTTTGTTTCCTCTTGAAGTAGCCCTAAGCAGTGACTGGCGAGAAGCACTTTCATGGAAAGGGGTTGCCAAGCTTCCAAAAATTACGAATCTCCAGAAATCTCAGCAAATATTTTTTCACCCAAACTGGATGATACTTTCAGGTAATGATCAGTACACTAAGGCGACTTGGTTCCCCAAATTTCGTTCTTCTATATTGAAGCGTTCATTTCCAGTAACAGTTTGAATTTTTAGGTTTCACTCTGTTTTCTCCTATATTGATAGATGTATTTGCAACTCTAAATCCAACACGGTTTGTGCTAGCTTCTTGAAACTTGACACAGTAAAGTAGTTTCACGTTCTATCTCTATGTTTTGTTTCCTCTTGATGTAGCCCTAAGCAGTGACTGGCTAGAAACACTTTCATGGAAAGGGGTTGCCAAGCTTCCAAAAATTACGAATCTCCAGAAATGTCAGCAAATATTTTTTCACCCAAACTGGATGATACTTTCATGTAATGATCAGTACACTAAGGCGACTTGGTTCCCCAAATTTCGTTCTTCTATGTTGAAGCGTTCATTTCCAGTAACAGTTTGAATATTGAGGTTTCACTCTGTTTTCTCCTATATTGATAGATGTATTTGGAACTCTAAATCTAACACGGTTTGTGCTAGCTTCTTGAAACTTGACACAGTAAAGTAGTTTCACGTTCTATCTCTATGTTTTGTTTCCTCTTGATGTAGCCCTAAGCAGTGACTGGCGAGAAGCACTTTCATGGAAAGGGGTTGCCAAGCTTCCAAAAATTACGAATCTCCAGAAATGTCAGCAAATATTTTTTCACCCAAACTGGATGATAATTTCAGGTAATGATCAGTACACTAAGGCGACTTGGTTCCCCAAATTTCGTTCTTCTATGATGAAGCGTTCATTTCCAGTAACAGTTTGAATTTTCAGGTTTCACTCTGTTTTCTCCTATATTGATAGATGTATTTGGAACTCTAAATCCAACACGGTTTGTGCTAGCTTCTTGAAACTTGACACAGTGAAGTAGTTTCATGTTCTATCTCTATGTTTTGTTTCCTCTTGATGTAGCCCTAAGCACTGACTGGCGAGAAACACTTTCACGGAAAGGGGTTGCGAAGCTTCCAAAAGTTACGAATCTCCAGAAATCTCAGCAAATATTTTTTCACCCAAACTGGATGATACTTTCAGGTAATGATCAGTACACGAAGGTGACTTGGTTTCCCAAATTTCGTGCTTCTATGTTGAAGCGTTCATTTGCAGTAACAGTTTGAATTTTTAGGTTTCAATCTGTTTTCTCCTATATTGATAGATGTATTTGGAACTCTAAATCCAACACGGTTTGTGCTAGCTTCATGAAAATTGACACAGTAAAGTAGTTTCACGTTCTATGTCTATATTTTGTTTCCTCTTGATGTAGCCATAAGCAGTGACTGGCGAGAAACACTTTCATGGAAAGGGGTTGCCAAGCTTCCAAAAATTACGAATCTCCAGAAATCTCAGCAAATATTTTTTCACCCAAACTGGATGATACTTTCAGGTAATGATCAGTACACTAAGGCGACTTGGTTCCCCAAATTTCGTTCTTCTATGTTGAAGCGTTCATTTCCAGTAACAGTTTGAATTTTGAGGTTTCACTCTGTTTTCTCCTATATTGATAGATGTATTTGGAACTCTAAATCCAACACGGTTTGTGCTAGCTTCTTGAAACTTGACACAGTAAAGTAGTTTCACGTTCTATCTCTATGTTTTGTTTCCTCTTGATGTAGCCCTAAGCAGTGACTGGCGAGAAACACTTTCATGGAAAGGGGTTGCCAAGCTTCCAAAAATTACGAATCTCCAGAAATCTCAGCAAATATTTTTTCACCCAAACTGGATGATACTTTCAGGTAATGATCAGTACACTAAGGCGACTTGGTTCCCCAAATTTCATTCTTCTATGTTGAAGCGTTCATTTCCAGTAACAGTTTGAATTTTTAGGTTTCACTCTGTTTTCTCCTATATTGATAGATGTATTTGGAACTCTAAATCCAACACGGTTTGTGCTAGCTTCTTGAAACTTGACACAGTAAAGTAGTTTCACGTTCTATCTCTATGTTTTGTTTCCTCTTGACGTAGCCCTAAGCAGTGACTGGCGAGAAACACTTTCATGGAAAGGGGTTGCCAAGCTTCCAAAAATTACGAATCTCCAGAAATCTCAGCAAATATTTTTTCACCCAAACTGGATGATACTTTCAGGTAATGATCAGTACACTAAGGCGACTTGGTTCCCCAAATTTCGTTCTTCTATATTGAAGCGTTCATTTCCAGTAACAGTTTGAATTTTTAGGTTTCACTCTGTTTTCTCCTATATTGATAGATGTATTTGCAACTCTAAATCCAACACGGTTTGTGCTAGCTTCTTGAAACTTGACACAGTAAAGTAGTTTCACGTTCTATCTCTATGTTTTGTTTCCTCTTGATGTAGCCCTAAGCAGTGACTGGCGAGAAACACTTTCATGGAAAGGGGTTGCCAAGCTTGCAAAAATTACGAATCTCCAGAAATCTCAGCAAATATTTTTTCACCCAAACTGGATGATACTTTCATGTAATGATCAGTACACTAAGGCGACTTAGTTCCCCAAATTTCGTTCTTCTATGTTGAAGCGTTCATTTCCAGTAACAGTTTGAATATTGAGGTTTCACTCTGTTTTCTCCTATATTGATAGATGTATTTGGAACTCTAAATCCAACACGGTTTGTGCTAGCTTCTTGAAACTTGACACAGTAAAGTAGTTTCACGTTCTATCTCTATGTTTTGTTTCCTCTTGATGTAGCCCTAAGCAGTGACCGGCGAGAAGCACTTTCATGGAAAGGGGTTGCCAAGCTTCCAAAAATTACGAATCTCCAGAAATCTCAGCAAATATTTTTTCACCCAAACTGGATGATACTTTCAGGTAATGATCAGTACACTAAGGCGACTTGGTTCCCCAAATTTCGTTCTTCTATATTGAAGCGTTCATTTCCAGTAACAGTTTGAATTTTTAGGTTTCACTCTGTTTTCTCCTATATTGATAGATGTATTTGGAACTCTAAATCCAACACGGTTTGTGCTAGCTTCTTGAAACTTGACACAGTAAAGTAGTTTCACGTTCTATCTCTATGTTTTGTTTCCTCTTGACGTAGCCCTAAGCAGTGACTGGCGAGAAACACTTTCATGGAAAGGGGTTGCCAAGCTTCCAAAAATTACGAATCTCCAGAAATCTCAGCAAATATTTTTTCACCCAAACTGGATGATACTTTCAGGTAATGATCAGTACACTAAGGCGACTTGGTTCCCCAAATTTCGTTCTTTTATGTTGAAGCGTTCATTTCCAGTAACAGTTTGAATTTTGAGGTTTCACTCTGTTTTCTCCTATATTGATAGATGTATTTGGAACTCTAAATCCAACACGGTTTGTGCTAGCTTCTTGAAACTTGACACAGTAAAGTAGTTTCACTTTCTATCTCTATGGTTTGTTTCCTCTTGATGTAGCCCTAAGCAGTGACTGGCGAGAAACACTTTCATGGAAAGGGGTTGCCAAGCTTCCAAAAATTACGAATCTCCAGAAATCTCAGCAAATATTTTTTCACCCAAACTGGATGATACTTTCAGGTAATGATCAGTACACTAAGGCGACTTGGTTCCCCAAATTTCATTCTTCTATGTTGAAGCGTTCATTTCCAGTAACAGTTTGAATTTTTAGGTTTCACTCTGTTTTCTCCTATATTGATAGATGTATTTGGAACTCTAAATCCAACACGGTTTGTGCTAGCTTCTTGAAACTTGACACAGTAAAGTAGTTTCACGTTCTATCTCTATGTTTTGTTTCCTCTTGACGTAGCCCTAAGCAGTGACTGGCGAGAAACACTTTCATGGAAAGGGGTTGCCAAGCTTCCAAAAATTACGAATCTCCAGAAATCTCAGCAAATATTTTTTCACCCAAACTGGATGATACTTTCAGGTAATGATCAGTACACTAAGGCGACTTGGTTCCCCAAATTTCGTTCTTCTATATTGAAGCGTTCATTTCCAGTAACAGTTTGAATTTTTAGGTTTCACTCTGTTTTCTCCTATATTGATAGATGTATTTGCAACTCTAAATCCAACACGGTTTGTGCTAGCTTCTTGAAACTTGACACAGTAAAGTAGTTTCACGTTCTATCTCTATGTTTTGTTTCCTCTTGATGTAGCCCTAAGCAGTGACTGGCTAGAAACACTTTCATGGAAAGGGGTTGCCAAGCTTCCAAAAATTACGAATCTCCAGAAATCTCAGCAAATATTTTTTCACCCAAACTGGATGATACTTTCAGGTAATGATCAGTACACTAAGGCGACTTAGTTCCCCAAATTTCGTTCTTCTATGTTGAAGCGTTCATTTCCAGTAACAGTTTGAATATTGAGGTTTCACTCTGTTTTCTCCTATATTGATAGATGTATTTGGAACTCTAAATCCAACACGGTTTGTGCTAGCTTCTTGAAACTTGACACAGTAAAGTAGTTTCACGTTCTCTCTCTATGTTTTGTTTCCTCTTGATGTAGCCCTAAGCAGTGACCGGCGAGAAGCACTTTCATGGAAAGGGGTTGCCAAGCTTCCAAAAATTACGAATCTCCAGAAATCTCAGCAAATATTTTTCCACCCAAACTGGATGATACTTTCAGGTAATGATCAGTACACTAAGGCGACTTGGTTCCCCAAATTTCGTTCTTCTATATTGAAGCGTTCATTTCCAGTAACAGTTTGAATTTTTAGGTTTCACTCTGTTTTCTCCTATATTGATAGATGTATTTGGAACTCTAAATCCAACACGGTTTGTGCTAGCTTCTTGAAACTTGACACAGTAAAGTAGTTTCACGTTCTATCTCTATGTTTTGTTTCCTCTTGATGTAGCCCTAAGCAGTGACCGGCGAGAAACACTTTCATGGAAAGGGGTTGCCAAGCTTCCAAAAATTACGAATCTCCAGAAATCTCAGCAAATATTTTTTCACCCAAACTGGATGATACTTTCAGGTAATGATCAGTACACTAAGGCGACTTGGTTCCCCAAATTTCATTCTTCTATGTTGAAGCGTTCATTTCCAGTAACAGTTTGAATTTTTAGGTTTCACTCTGTTTTCTCCTATATTGATAGATGTATTTGGAACTCTAAATCCAACACGGTTTGTGCTAGCTTCTTGAAACTTGACACAGTAAAGTAGTTTCACGTTCTATCTCTATGTTTTGTTTCCTCTTGACGTAGCCCTAAGCAGTGACTGGCGAGAAACACTTTCATGGAAAGGGGTTGCCAAGCTTCCAAAAATTACGAATCTCCAGAAATCTCAGCAAATATTTTTTCACCCAAACTGGATGATACTTTCAGGTAATGATCAGTACACTAAGGCGACTTGGTTCCCCAAATTTCGTTCTTTTATGTTGAAGCGTTCATTTCCAGTAACAGTTTGAATTTTGAGGTTTCACTCTGTTTTCTATTATATTGATAGATGTATTTGGAACTCTAAATCCAACACGGTTTGTGCTAGCTTCTTGAAACTTGACACAGTAAAGTAGTTTCACGTTCTATCTCTATGGTTTGTTTCCTCTTGATGTAGCCCTAAGCAGTGACTGCCGAGAAGCACTTTCATGGAAAGGGGTTGCCAAGCTTCCAAAAATTACGAATCTCCAGAAATCTCAGCAAATATTTTTTCACCCAAACTGGATGATACTTTCAGGTATTGATCAGTACACTAAGGCGACTTGGTTCCCCAAATTTCGTTCTTCTATGTTGAAGCGTTCATTTCCAGTAACAGTTTGAATTTTTAGGTTTCACTCTGTTTTCTCCTATATTGATAGATGTATTTGGAACTCTAAATCCAACACGGTTTGTGCTAGCTTCTTGAAACTTGACACAGTAAAGTAGTTTCACGTTCTATCTCTATGGTTTGTTTCCTCTTGATGTAGCCCTAAGCACTGACTGGCGAGAAGCACTTTCATGGAAAGGGGTTGCCAAGCTTCCAAAAATTACGAATCTTCAGAAATCTCAGCAAATATTTTTTCACCCAAACTGGATGATACTTTCAGGTATTGATCAGTACACTAAGGCGACTTGGTTCCCCAAATTTCGTTCTTCTATGTTGAAGCATTCATTTCCAGTAACAGTTTGAATTTTTAGGTTTCACTCTGTTTTCTCCTATATTGATAGATGTATTTGGAACTCTAAATCCAACACGGTTTGTGCTAGCTTCTTGAAACTTGACACAGTGAAGTAGTTTCACGTTCTATCTCTATGGTTTGTTTCCTCTTGATGTAGCCCTAAGCACTGACTGGCGAGAAGCACTTTCATGGAAAGGGGTTGCCAAGCTTCCAAAAATTACGAATCTCCAGAAATCTCAGCCAATATTTTTTCACCCAAACTGGATGATACTTTCAGGTAATGATCAGTAAACTAAGGCGACTTGGTTCCCCAAATTTTGTTCTTCTATGTTGAAGCGTTCATTTCCAGTAACAGTTTGAATTTTTAGGTATCACTCCGTTTTCTCCTATATTGATAGATGTATTTGGAACTCTAAATCGAACACGGTTTGTGCTAGCTTCTTGAAACTTGACACAGTAAAGTAGTTTCACGTTCTATCTCTATGTTTTGTTTCCTCTTGATGTAGCCCTAAGCAGTGACTGGCGAGAAACACTTTCATGGAAAGGGGTTGACAAGCTTGCAAAAATTACGAATCTCCAGAAATCTCAGCAAATATTTTTTCATCCAAACTGGATGATACTTTCAGGTAATGATCAGTACACTAAGGCGACTTGGTTCCCCAAATTTCGTTCTTCTATACTGAAGCGTTCATTTCCAGTAACAGTTTGAATTTTGAGGTTTCACTCTGTTTTCTCCTATATTGATAGATGTATTTGGAACTCAAAATCGAACACGGTTTGTGCTAGCTTCTTGAAACTTGACACAGTAAAGTAGTTTCACGTTCTATCTCTATGTTTTGTTTCCTCTTGATGTAGCCCTAAGCAGTGACTGGCGAGAAACACTTTCATGGAAAGGGGTTGACAAGCTTGCAAAAATTACGAATCTCCAGAAATCTCAGCAAATATTTTTTCACCCAAACTGGATGATACTTTCAGGTAATGATCAGTACACTAAGGCGACTTGGTTCCCCAAATTTCGTTCTTCTATGTTGAAGCGTTCATTTCCAGTAACAGTTTGATTTTGAGGTTTCACTCTGTTTTCTCCTATATTGATAGATGTATTTGGAACTCTAAATCCAACACGGTTTGTGCTAGCTTCTTGAAACTTGACACAGTAAAGTAGTTTCACGTTCTATCTCTATGTTTTGTTTCCTCTTGACGTAGCCCTAAGCAGTGACTGGCGAGAAGCACTTTCATGGAAAGGGTTTGCCAAGCTTCCAAAAATTACGAATCTCCAGAAATGTCAGCAAATATTTTTTCACCGAAACTGGATGATACTTTCATGTAATGATCAGTACACTAAGGCGACTTGGTTCCCAAATTTCGTTCTTCTATGTTGAAGCGTTCATTTCCAGTAACAGTTTGAATTTTGAGGTTTCACTCTGTTTTCTCCTATATTGATTGATGTATTTGGAACTCTAAATCCAACACGGTTTGTGCTAGCGTCTTGAAACTTGACACAGTAAAGTAGTTTCACGTTCTATCTCTATGTTTTGTTTCCTCTTGATGTAGCCCTAAGCAGTGACTGGCGAGAAGCACTTTCATGGAAAGGGGTTGCCAAGCTTCCAAAAATTACGAATCTCCAGAAATGTCAGCAAATATTTTTTCACCGAAACTGGATGATACTTTCATGTAATGATCAGTACACTAAGGCGACTTGGTTCCCCAATTTCGTTCTTCTATGTTGAAGCGTTCATTTCCAGTAACAGTTTGAATTTTGAGGTTTCACTCTGTTTTCTCCTATATTGATAGATGTATTTGGAACTCTAAATCCAACACGGTTTGTGCTAGCTTCTTGAAACTTGACACAGTGAAGTAGTTTCATGTTCTATCTCTATGTTTTGTTTCCTCTTGATGTAGCCCTAAGCACTGACTGGCGAGACACACTTTCATGGAAAGGGGTTGCGAAGCTTCCAAAAGTTACGAATCTCCAGAAATCTCAGCAAATATTTTTTCACCCAAACTGGATGATACTTTCAGGTAATGATCAGTACACGAAGGTGACTTGGTTTCCCAAATTTCGTGCTTCTATGTTGAAGCGTTCATTTGCAGTAACAGTTTGAATTTTTAGGTTTCAATCTGTTTTCTCCTATATTGATAGATGTATTTGGAACTCTAAATCCAACACGGTTTGTGCTAGCTTCATGAAAATTAACACAGTAAAGTAGTTTCACGTTCTATGTCTATATTTTGTTTCCTCTTGATGTAGCCATAAGCAGTGACTGGCGAGAAACACTTTCATGGAAAGGGGTTGCCAAGCTTCCAAAAATTACGAATCTCCAGAAATCTCAGCAAATATTTTTTCACCCAAACTGGATGATACTTTCAGGTAATGATCAGTACACTAAGGCGACTTGGTTCCCCAAATTTCGTTCTTCTATGTTGAAGCGTTCATTTCCAGTAACAGTTTGAATTTTGAGGTTTCACTCTGTTTTCTCCTATATTGATAGATGTATTTGGAACTCTAAATCCAACACGGTTTGTGCTAGCTTCTTGAAACTTGACACAGTAAAGTAGTTTCACGTTCTATCTCTATGTTTTATTTCCTCTTGATGTAGCCCTAAGCACTGACTGGCGAGAAACACTTTCATGGAAAGGGTTTGCCTAGCTTCCAAAAATTACGAATCTCCAGAAATCTCAGCAAATATTTTTTCACCCAAACTGGATGATAATTTCAGGTAATGATCAGTACACTAAGGCGACTTGGTTCCCCAAATTTCGTTCTTCTATGTTGAAGCGTTCATTTCCAGTAACAGTTTGAATTTTGAGGTTTCACTCTGTTTTCTCCTATATTGATACATGTATTTGGAACTCTAAATCCAACACGGTTTGTGCTAGCTTCTTGAAACTTGACACAGTAAAGTAGTTTCACGTTCTATCTCTATGTTTTGTTTCCTCTTGACGTAGCCCTAAGCAGTGACTGGCGAGAAACACTTTCATGGAAAGGGGTTGCCAAGCTTCCAAAAATTACGAATCTCCAGAAATCTCAGCAAATATTTTTTCACCCAAACTGGATGATACTTTCAGGTAATGATCAGTACACTAAGGCGACTTGGTTCCCCAAATTTCGTTCTTCTATGTTGAAGCGTTCATTTCCAGTAACAGTTTGAATTTTTAGGTTTCACTCTGTTTTCTCCTATATTGATAGATGTATTTGGAACTCTAAATCCAACACGGTTTGTGCTAGCTTCTTGAAACTTGACACAGTAAAGTAGTTTCACGTTCTATCTCTATGTTTTGTTTCCTCTTGACGTAGCCCTAAGCAGTGACTGGCGAGAAACACTTTCATGGAAAGGGGTTGCCAAGCTTCCAAAAATTACGAATCTCCAGAAATCTCAGCAAATATTTTTTCACCCAAACTGGATGATACTTTCACGTAATTATCAGTACACTAAGGCGACTTGGTTCCCCAAATTTCGTTCTTCTATGTTGAAGCGTTCATTTCCAGTAACAGTTTGAATTTTGAGGTTTCACTCTGTTTTCTCCTATATTGATAGATGTATTTGGAACTCTAAATCCAACACGGTTTGTGCTAGCTTCTTGAAACTTGACACAGTAAAGTAGTTTCACGTTCTATCTCTATGGTTTGTTTCCTCTTGATGTAGCCCTAAGCAGTGACTGGCGAGAAGCACTTTCATGGAAAGGGGTTGCCAAGCTTCCAAAAATTACGAATCTCCAGAAATCTCAGCAAATATTTTTTCACCCAAACTGGATGATACTTTCAGGTATTGATCAGTACACTAAGGCGACTTGGTTCCCCAAATTTCATTCTTCTATGTTGAAGCGTTCATTTCCAGTAACAGTTTGAATTTTTAGGTTTCACTCTGTTTTCTCCTATATTGATAGATGTATTTGGAACTCTAAATCCAACACGGTTTGTGCTAGCTTCTTGAAACTTGACACAGTAAAGTAGTTTCACGTTCTCTCTCTAGGTTTTGTTTCCTCTTGAAGTAGCCCTAAGCAGTGACTGGCGAGAAACACTTTCATGGAAAGGGGTTGCCAAGCTTCCAAAAATTACGAATCTCCAGAAATCTCAGCAAATATTTTTTCACCCAAACTGGATGATACTTTCAGGTAATGATCAGTACACTAAGGCGACTTGGTTCCCCAAATTTCGTTCTTCTATATTGAAGCGTTCATTTCCAGTAACAGTTTGAATTTTGAGGTTTCACTCTGTTTTCTCCTATATTGATAGATGTATTTGCAACTCTAAATCCAACACGGTTTGTGCTAGCTTCTTGAAACTTGACACAGTAAAGTAGTTTCACGTTCTATCTCTATGTTTTGTTTCCTCTTGATGTAGCCCTAAGCAGTGACTGGCTAGAAACACTTTCATGGAAAGGGGTTGCCAAGCTTCCAAAAATTACGAATCTCCAGAAATGTCAGCAAATATTTTTTCACCCAAACTGGATGATACTTTCATGTAATGATCAGTACACTAAGGCGACTTGGTTCCCCAAATTTCGTTCTTCTATGTTGAAGCGTTCATTTCCAGTAACAGTTTGAATATTGAGGTTTCACTCTGTTTTCTCCTATATTGATAGATGTATTTGGAACTCTAAATCCAACACGGTTTGTGCTAGCTTCTTGAAACTTGACACAGTAAAGTAGTTTCACGTTCTATCTCTATGTTTTGTTTCCTCTTGATGTAGCCCTAAGCAGTGACCGGCGAGAAGCACTTTCATGGAAAGGGGTTGCCAAGCTTCCAAAAATTACGAATCTCCAGAAATCTCAGCAAATATTTTTTCACCCAAACTGGATGATACTTTCAGGTAATGATCAGTACACTAAGGCGACTTGGTTCCCCAAATTTCGTTCTTCTATATTGAAGCGTTCATTTCCAGTAACAGTTTGAATTTTTAGGTTTCACTCTGTTTTCTCCTATATTGATAGATGTATTTGGAACTCTAAATCCAACACGGTTTGTGCTAGCTTCTTGAAACTTGACACAGTAAAGTAGTTTCACGTTCTATCTCTATGTTTTGTTTCCTCTTGATGTAGCCCTAAGCAGTGACTGGCGAGAAACACTTTCATGGAAAGGGGTTGCCAAGCTTCCAAAAATTACGAATCTCCAGAAATCTCAGCCAATATTTTTTCACCCAAACTGGATGATACTTTCAGGTAATGATCAGTACACTAAGGCGACTTGGTTCCCCAAATTTCGTTCTTCTATGTTGAAGCGTTCATTTCCAGTAACAGTTTGAATTTTTAGGTTTCACTCTGTTTTCTCCTATATTGATAGATGTATTTGGAACTCTAAATCCAACACGGTTTGTGCTAGCTTCTTGAAACTTGACACAGTGAAGTAGTTTCACGTTCTATCTCTATGTTTTGTTTCCTCTTGATGTAGTCCTAAGCACTGACTGGCTAGAAGCACTTTCATGGAAAGGGGTTGCAAAGCTTCCAAAAATTACGAATCTCCAGAAATCTCAGCCAATATTTTTTCACCCAAACTGGATGATACTTTCAGGTAATGATCAGTAAACTAAGGCGACTTGGTTCCCCAAATTTTGTTCTTCTATGTTGAAGCGTTCATTTCCAGTAACAGTTTGAATTTTTAGGTATCACTCTGTTTTCTCCTATATTGATAGATGTATTTGGAACTCTAAATCCAACACGGTTTGTGCTAGCTTCTTGAAACTTGACACAGTAAAGTAGTTTCACGTTCTATCCCTATGTTTTGTTTCCTCTTGATGTAGCCCTATGCAGTGACCGGCGAGAAGCACTTTCATGGAAAGGGGTTGCCAAGCTTCCAAAAATTACGAATCTCCAGAAATGTCAGCAAATATTTTTTCATCCAAACTGGATGATACTTTCAGGTAATGATCAGTACACTAAGGCGACTTGGTTCCCCAAATTTCGTTCTTCTATACTGAAGCGTTCATTTCCAGTAACAGTTTGAATTTTTAGGTTTCACTCTGTTTTAGCCTATATTGATAGATGTATTTGGAACTCAAAATCGAACACGGTTTGTGCTAGCTTCTTGAAACTTGACACAGTAAAGTAGTTTCACGTTCTATCTCTATGTTTTGTTTCCTCTTGATGTAGCCCTAAGCAGTGACTGGCGAGAAACACTTTCATGGAAAGGGGTTGCCAAGCTTGCAAAAATTACGAATCTCCAGAAATCTCAGCAAATATTTTTTCACCCAAACTGGATGATACTTTCAGGTAATGATCAGTACACTAAGGCGACTTGGTTCCCCAAATTTCGTTCTTCTATGTTGAAGCGATCATTTCCAGTAACAGTTTGATTTTTAGGTTTCACTCTGTTTTCTCCTATATTGATAGATGTATTTGGAACTCTAAATCCAACACGGTTTGTGCTAGCTTCTTGAAACTTGACACAGTAAAGTAGTTTCACGTTCTATCTCTATGTTTTCTTTCCTCTTGACGTAGCCGTAAGCAGTGACTGGCGAGAAACACTTTCATGGAAAGGGTTTGCCAAGCTTGCAAAAATTACGAATCTCCAGAAATCTCAGCAAATATTTTTTCACCCAAACTGGATGATACTTTCAGGTAATGATCAGTACACGAAGGTGACTTGGTTTCCCAAATTTCGTGCTTCTATGTTGAAGCGTTCATTTGCAGTAACAGTTTGAATTTTTAGGTTTCAATCTGTTTTCTCCTATATTGATAGATGTATTTGGAACTCTAAATCCAACACGGTTTGTGCTAGCTTCATGAAAATTGACACAGTAAAGTAGTTTCACGTTCTATGTCTATATTTTGTTTCCTCTTGATGTAGCCATAAGCAGTGACTGGCGAGAAACACTTTCATGGAAAGGGGTTGCCAAGCTTCCAAAAATTACGAATCTCCAGAAATCTCAGCAAATATTTTTTCACCCAAACTGGATGATACTTTCAGGTAATGATCAGTACACTAAGGCGACTTGGTTCCCCAAATTTCGTTCTTCTATGTTGAAGCGATCATTTCCAGTAACAGTTTGATTTTGAGGTTTCACTCTGTTTTCTCCTATATTGATAGATGTATTTGGAACTCTAAATCCAACACGGTTTGTGCTAGCTTCTTGAAACTTGACACAGTAAAGTAGTTTCACGTTCTATCTCTATGTTTTGTTTCCTCTTGACGTAGCCGTAAGCAGTGACTGGCGAGAAACACTTTCATGGAAAGGGTTTGCCAAGCTTGCAAAAATTACGAATCTCCAAAAATCTCAGCAAATATTTTTTCACCCAAACTGGATGATACTTTCAGGTAATGATCAGTACACTAAGGCGACTTGGTTCCCCAAATTTCGTTCTTCTATGTTGAAGCGTTCATTTCCAGTAACAGTTTGAATTTTGAGGTTTCACTCTGTTTTCTCCTATATTGATTGATGTATTTGCAACTCTAAATCCAACACGGTTTGTGCTAGCTTCTTGAAATTTGACACAGTAAAGTAGTTTCACGTTCTATCTCTATGTTTTGTTTCCTCTTGACGTAGCCCTAAGCAGTGACTGGCGAGAAGCACTTTCATGGAAAGGGGTTGCCAAGCTTCCAAAAATTACGAATCTCCAGAAATGTCAGCAAATATTTTTTCACCGAAACTGGATGATACTTTCATGTAATGATCAGTACACTAAGGCGACTTGGTTCCCCAATTTCGTTCTTCTATGTTGAAGCGTTCATTTCCAGTAACAGTTTGAATTTTGAGGTTTCACTCTGTTTTCTCCTATATTGATAGATGTATTTGGAACTCTAAATCCAACACGGTTTGTGCTAGCTTCTTGAAACTTGACACAGTAAAGTAGTTTCACGTTCTATCTCTATGTTTTGTTTCCTCTTGATGTAGCCCTAAGCAGTGACTGGCGAGAAGCACTTTCATGGAAAGGGGTTGCCAAGCTTCCAAAAATTACGAATCTCCAGAAATGTCAGCAAATATTTTTTCACCCAAACTGGATGATAATTTCAGGTAATGATCAGTACACTAAGGCGACTTGGTTCCCCAAATTTCGTTCTTCTATGATGAAGCGTTCATTTCCAGTAACAGTTTGAATTTTCAGGTTTCACTCTGTTTTCTCCTATATTGATAGATGTATTTGGAACTCTAAATCCAACACGGTTTGTGCTAGCTTCTTGAAACTTGACACAGTGAAGTAGTTTCATGTTCTATCTCTATGTTTTGTTTCCTCTTGATGTAGCCCTAAGCACTGACTGGCGAGAAACACTTTCATGGAAAGGGGTTGCGAAGCTTCCAAAAGTTACGAATCTCCAGAAATCTCAGCAAATATTTTTTCACCCAAACTGGATGATACTTTCAGGTAATGATCAGTACACGAAGGTGACTTGGTTTCCCAAATTTCGTGCTTCTATGTTGAAGCGTTCATTTGCAGTAACAGTTTGAATTTTTAGGTTTCAATCTGTTTTCTCCTATATTGATAGATGTATTTGGAACTCTAAATCCAACACGGTTTGTGCTAGCTTCATGAAAATTGACACAGTAAAGTAGTTTCACGTTCTATGTCTATATTTTGTTTCCTCTTGATGTAGCCATAAGCAGTGACTGGCGAGAAACACTTTCATGGAAAGGGGTTGCCAAGCTTCCAAAAATTACGAATCTCCAGAAATCTCAGCAAATATTTTTTCACCCAAACTGGATGATACTTTCAGGTAATGATCAGTACACTAAGGCGACTTGGTTCCCCAAATTTCGTTCTTCTATGTTGAAGCGTTCATTTCCAGTAACAGTTTGAATTTTGAGGTTTCACTCTGTTTTCTCCTATATTGATAGATGTATTTGGAACTCTAAATCCAACACGGTTTGTGCTAGCTTCTTGAAACTTGACACAGTAAAGTAGTTTCACGTTCTATCTCTATGTTTTGTTTCCTCTTGATGTAGCCCTAAGCAGTGACTGGCGAGAAACACTTTCATGGAAAGGGTTTGCCTAGCTTCCAAAAATTACGAATCTCCAGAAATGTCAGCAAATATTTTTTCACCCAAACTGGATGATACTTTCAGGTAATGATCAGTACACTAAGGCGACTTGGTTCCCCAAATTTCGTTCTTCTATGTTGAAGCGTTCATTTCCAGTAACAGTTTGAATTTTGAGGTTTCACTCTGTTTTCTCCTATATTGATAGATGTATTTGGAACTCTAAATCCAACACGGTTTGTGCTAGCTTCTTGAAACTTGACACAGTAAAGTAGTTTCACGTTCTATCTCTATGTTTTGTTTCCTCTTGATGTAGCCCTAAGCAGTGACCGGCGAGAAGCACTTTCATGGAAAGGGGTTGCCAAGCTTCCAAAAATTACGAATCTCCAGAAATCTCAGCAAATATTTTTTCACCCAAACTGGATGATACTTTCAGGTAATGATCAGTACACTAAGGCGACTTGGTTCCCCAAATTTCATTCTTCTATGTTGAAGCGTTCATTTCCAGTAACAGTTTGAATTTTGAGGTTTCACTCTGTTTTCTCCTATATTGATAGATGTATTTGGAACTCTAAATCCAACACGGTTTGTGCTAGCTTCTTGAAACTTGACACAGTAAAGTAGTTTCACGTTCTATCTCTATGTTTTGTTTCCTCTTGACGTAGCCCTAAGCAGTGACTGGCGAGAAACACTTTCATGGAAAGGGGTTGCCAAGCTTCCAAAAATTACGAATCTCCAGAAATCTCAGCAAATATTTTTTCACCCAAACTGGATGATACTTTCAGGTAATGATCAGTACACTAAGGCGACTTGGTTCCCCAAATTTCGTTCTTCTATATTGAAGCGTTCATTTCCAGTAACAGTTTGAATTTTTAGGTTTCACTCTGTTTTCTCCTATATTGATAGATGTATTTGCAACTCTAAATCCAACACGGTTTGTGCTAGCTTCTTGAAACTTGACACAGTAAAGTAGTTTCACGTTCTATCTCTATGTTTTGTTTCCTCTTGATGTAGCCCTAAGCAGTGACTGGCGAGAAACACTTTCATGGAAAGGGGTTGCCAAGCTTGCAAAAATTACGAATCTCCAGAAATCTCAGCAAATATTTTTTCACCCAAACTGGATGATACTTTCAGGTAATGATCAGTACACTAAGGCGACTTGGTTCCCCAAATTTCGTTCTTCTATGTTGAAGCGTTCATTTCCAGTAACAGTTTGATTTTGAGGTTTCACTCTGTTTTCTCCTATATTGATAGATGTATTTGGAACTCTAAATCCAACACGGTTTGTGCTAGCTTCTTGAAACTTGACACAGTAAAGTAGTTTCACGTTCTATCTCTATGTTTTGTTTCCTCTTGACGTAGCCGTAAGCAGTGACTGGCGAGAAACACTTTCATGGAAAGGGTTTGCCAAGCTTGCAAAAATTACGAATCTCCAGAAATCTCAGCAAATATTTTTTCACCCAAACTGGATGATACTTTCAGGTAATGATCAGTACACTAAGGCGACTTGGTTCCCCAAATTTCATTCTTCTATGTTGAAGCGTTCATTTCCAGTAACAGTTTGAATTTTGAGGTTTCACTCTGTTTTCTCCTATATTGATTGATGTATTTGCAACTCTAAATCCAACACGGTTTGTGCTAGCTTCTTGAAATTTGACACAGTAAAGTAGTTTCACGTTCTATCTCTATGTTTTGTTTCCTCTTGACGTAGCCCTAAGCAGTGACTGGCGAGAAGCACTTTCATGGAAAGGGGTTGCCAAGCTTCCAAAAATTACGAATCTCCAGAAATGTCAGCAAATATTTTTTCACCGAAACTGGATGATACTTTCATGTAATGATCAGTACACTAAGGCGACTTGGTTCCCCAATTTCGTTCTTCTATGTTGAAGCGTTCATTTCCAGTAACAGTTTGAATTTTGAGGTTTCACTCTGTTTTCTCCTATATTGATAGATGTATTTGGAACTCTAAATCCAACACGGTTTGTGCTAGCTTCTTGAAACTTGACACAGTAAAGTAGTTTCACGTTCTATCTCTATGTTTTGTTTCCTCTTGATGTAGCCCTAAGCAGTGACTGGCGAGAAGCACTTTCATGGAAAGGGGTTGCCAAGCTTCCAAAAATTACGAATCTCCAGAAATGTCAGCAAATATTTTTTCACCCAAACTGGATGATAATTTCAGGTAATGATCAGTACACTAAGGCGACTTGGTTCCCCAAATTTCGTTCTTCTATGATGAAGCGTTCATTTCCAGTAACAGTTTGAATTTTCAGGTTTCACTCTGTTTTCTCCTATATTGATAGATGTATTTGGAACTCTAAATCCAACACGGTTTGTGCTAGCTTCTTGAAACTTGACACAGTGAAGTAGTTTCATGTTCTATCTCTATGTTTTGTTTCCTCTTGATGTAGCCCTAAGCACTGACTGGCGAGAAACACTTTCATGGAAAGGGGTTGCGAAGCTTCCAAAAGTTACGAATCTCCAGAAATCTCAGCAAATATTTTTTTCACCCAAACTGGATGATACTTTCAGGTAATGATCAGTACACGAAGGTGACTTGGTTTCCCAAATTTCGTGCTTCTATGTTGAAGCGTTCATTTGCAGTAACAGTTTGAATTTTTAGGTTTCAATCTGTTTTCTCCTATATTGATAGATGTATTTGGAACTCTAAATCCAACACGGTTTGTGCTAGCTTCATGAAAATTGACACAGTAAAGTAGTTTCACGTTCTATGTCTATATTTTGTTTCCTCTTGATGTAGCCATAAGCAGTGACTGGCGAGAAACACTTTCATGGAAAGGGGTTGCCAAGCTTCCAAAAATTACGAATCTCCAGAAATCTCAGCAAATATTTTTTCACCCAAACTGGATGATACTTTCAGGTAATGATCAGTACACTAAGGCGACTTGGTTCCCCAAATTTCGTTCTTCTATGTTGAAGCGTTCATTTCCAGTAACAGTTTGAATTTTGAGGTTTCACTCTGTTTTCTCCTATATTGATAGATGTATTTGGAACTCTAAATCCAACACGGTTTGTGCTAGCTTCTTGAAACTTGACACAGTAAAGTAGTTTCACGTTCTATCTCTATGTTTTGTTTCCTCTTGATGTAGCCCTAAGCAGTGACTGGCGAGAAACACTTTCATGGAAAGGGTTTGCCTAGCTTCCAAAAATTACGAATCTCCAGAAATGTCAGCAAATATTTTTTCACCCAAACTGGATGATACTTTCAGGTAATGATCAGTACACTAAGGCGACTTGGTTCCCCAAATTTCGTTCTTCTATGTTGAAGCGTTCATTTCCAGTAACAGTTTGAATTTTGAGGTTTCACTCTGTTTTCTCCTATATTGATAGATGTATTTGGAACTCTAAATCCAACACGGTTTGTGCTAGCTTCTTGAAACTTGACACAGTAAAGTAGTTTCACGTTCTATCTCTATGTTTTGTTTCCTCTTGACGTAGCCCTAAGCAGTGACTGGCGAGAAACACTTTCATGGAAAGGGGTTGCCAAGCTTCCAAAAATTACGAATCTCCAGAAATCTCAGCAAATATTTTTTCACCCAAACTGGATGATACTTTCAGGTAATGATCAGTACACTAAGGCGACTTGGTTCCCCAAATTTCATTCTTCTATGTTGAAGCGTTCATTTCCAGTAACAGTTTGAATTTTTAGGTTTCACTCTGTTTTCTCCTATATTGATAGATGTATTTGGAACTCTAAATCCAACACGGTTTGTGCTAGCTTCTTGAAACTTGACACAGTAAAGTAGTTTCACGTTCTATCTCTATGTTTTGTTTCCTC
Source organism: Spermophilus citellus (assembly GCF_964194105.1). Lineage (NCBI taxonomy): Eukaryota > Metazoa > Chordata > Mammalia > Rodentia > Sciuridae > Spermophilus > Spermophilus citellus. The sequence goes on along the minus strand of NW_027672784.1, from coordinate 1,621 downwards.
TTGACGTAGCCCTAAGCAGTGACTGGCGAGAAACACTTTCATGGAAAGGGGTTGCCAAGCTTCCAAAAATTACGAATCTCCAGAAATCTCAGCAAATATTTTTTCACCCAAACTGGATGATACTTTCAGGTAATGATCAGTACACTAAGGCGACATGGTTCCCCAATTTTGGTTCTTCTATATTGAAGCGTTCATTTCCAGTAACAGTTTGAATTTTTAGGTTTCACTCTGTTTTCTCCTATATTGATAGATGTATTTGCAACTCTAAATCCAACACGGTTTGTGCTAGCTTCTTGAAACTTGACACAGTAAAGTAGTTTCACGTTCTATCTCTATGGTTTGTTTCCTCTTGATGTAGCCCTAAGCAGTGACTGCCGAGAAGCACTTTCATGGAAAGGGGTTGCCAAGCTTCCAAAAATTACGAATCTCCAGAAATCTCAGCAAATATTTTTTCACCCAAACTGGATGATACTTTCAGGTATTGATCAGTACACTAAGGCGACTTGGTTCCCCAAATTTCGTTCTTCTATGTTGAAGCGTTCATTTCCAGTAACAGTTTGAATTTTTAGGTTTCACTCTGTTTTCTCCTATATTGATAGATGTATTTGGAACTCTAAATCCAACACGGTTTGTGCTAGCTTCTTGAAACTTGACACAGTGAAGTAGTTTCACGTTCTATCTCTATGTTTTGTTTCCTCTTGATGTAGCCCTAAGCACTGACTGGCGAGAAGCACTTTCATGGAAAGGGGTTGCAAAGCTTCCAAAAATTACGAATCTCCAGAAATCTCAGCCAATATTTTTTCACCCAAACTGGATGATACTTTCAGGTAATGATCAGTAAACTAAGGCGACTTGGTTCCCCAAATTTTGTTCTTCTATGTTGAAGCGTTCATTTCCAGTAACAGTTTGAATTTTTAGGTATCACTCTGTTTTCTCCTATATTGATAGATGTATTTGGAACTCTAAATCCAACACGGTTTGTGCTAGCTTCTTGAAACTTGACACAGTAAAGTAGTTTCACGTTCTATCCCTATGTTTTGTTTCCTCTTGATGTAGCCCTAAGCAGTGACCGGCGAGAAGCACTTTCATGGAAAGGGGTTGCCAAGCTTCCAAAAATTACGAATCTCCAGAAATGTCAGCAAATATTTTTTCATCCAAACTGGATGATACTTTCAGGTAATGATCAGTACACTAAGGCGACTTGGTTCCCCAAATTTCGTTCTTCTATACTGAAGCGTTCATTTCCAGTAACAGTTTGAATTTTTAGGTTTCACTCTGTTTTAGCCTATATTGATAGATGTATTTGGAACTCAAAATCGAACACGGTTTGTGCTAGCTTCTTGAAACTTGACACAGTAAAGTAGTTTCACGTTCTATCTCTATGTTTTGTTTCCTCTTGATGTAGCCCTAAGCAGTGACTGGCGAGAAACACTTTCATGGAAAGGGGTTGCCAAGCTTGCAAAAATTACGAATCTCCAGAAATCTCAGCAAATATTTTTTCACCCAAACTGGATGATACTTTCAGGTAATGATCAGTACACTAAGGCGACTTGGTTCCCCAAATTTCGTTCTTCTATGTTGAAGCGTTCATTTCCAGTAACAGTTTGATTTTGAGGTTTCA